>NW_027069521.1:309532-345759 GCF_002906115.3 Quercus suber
ATTTTAAACTAAATGACTAAACTAAACTCATTGGCTTTGTATTAATTATTGACGCACACAACCACACTTATTCCTACATAAAATTATACAATAGTGTCTACTTAACTAATCAAATGCTTGGACAATCACTAACTTTACATTTTTTTTTCTTCAATTTTACTACGTTTATAACAAAAAGTTATTATAACATGATAACAATATACACAAACGTAACAAACCACATCTATTTCCTAATTATTAGATTATATATATTTATATTATAATGTACATACAAACATCCACACACATCATAATTCACACAAATAATATTATAATAAAAGTAAAGCATACAATCAATATTAGACACACTCACACACATAATATAAATTTATAAAAAAATAATGACACTTACAATTTACAAACACTTACATTTTATTCTTAGAGTTGGAAATACTTGTAATAAGGGTGTGTAAAATTTAAGTCAGAGTGTGCAAATATATTTTTAAGAAAAAAATAATAGTATTAAACTAAAAAAAATATTTTTTATATATAATTTTTTTTTTTTTTTTTTTTTTTGATGAATGTGGGGAGTGTTTTTTTTTTAATAGAATTTTTTTTTTCAATAGGAGTGTGGGTAGATAATTGATAGAGTGTGTGTTTCTTTTTTATTAGGTTTTTTTGTTTCACTTGAATTTTTAAAGGTTATGCATGGAAGAGTTTTAACTATGGGGAAGAGTTTGTATTTGTGAGAAGTTACGTGGGTAAACAATTGATAAAGCGTTATTTGAACATGGGGAGTGTTTTTTATTATTACTAGTCGCTAACCCGTGCATCGCTATTGTGTATAAATTTAATGAAACACAAATGTATTAAACACAAATTTAAGTTTAAAATAAAATGAAGAATTAAATCTTTAATATCCTCAACTATCCATAAAATGTATGAAACACAAATTGAAAGAACTACTTAATCAATATTTCAAATAAATTGAGGAAAAAAACTTTAAAGTGCTTTTTGTATCTTCTTCCTTTGTTGCTTCGTAATAGTCACTGAATATGTTCTTTTGTTTTAACTTTAAAATTTAAACTATCAATTAGGGTCTTGCATCTAACTGATTAATAAAATCAAAATTATGCAATGGCAATGGTTGGAATCTTGCTTGTAATAACCTAAGAAAAGAAGTGGCACAATTTTATGGGACTTCATACTACATTATTTCATCAATTTTGCTGAAGGTAGCATTATGTATGCAATTAATATACAATTTCTTAAATCATATGCCATGTACACCCAAATCCATTCATGTTCATTTGGTGTGCTCACTTCTATTCCTTTGCCTTTACCTTAACCTGATTTTGTGGACTTGCTAGCAATCCTCCAACAAAAGCAAAACTGTGAAGACTTGACTGGCATATGGTGGCCTTAACTATTGTTGTTCCCTTTAATATATTAATGATCAGTTTAGAACCTTGCATTTATGGTTTTCACATTTTTGTTAGTTCCACATGATTAACAAAAGTCATCTTTGATCTACTTGGGAACACTCATTTGCTTTTTATCTTTACTGTATTACAGATATGACATGGCTTCAAACCTTGGGCAGTAGGAGTCGCATGTTCCAAAAAACACTCATTTGTGAACTATAGTAAAACTCATTCAATTGTGAACTATCTCATTCAGCCCAAGAAAAACAATTGTCTATGTAAATTTTAAGTGATATTGACCTTCTGTACATATATGTATATATATAGTGAAGTAAATGATCTATTTAATTGTTTCACACTGAATTATTATTATTATTATTATTATTATTATTTGACATACTTAAGTAAAAAGTAATTTAATTTTAATATTATCTTAAATTTAGAAATTCATAAATAAAATAAATGAAGGAGTAAAGAAGAAAAAGAAGAATAAAAAGAAGGAAAGGAAGACCAAACAAAATACTGAGTCTAGATTCTGAATATTAAGGAATCAAAGAGGGAGAGTCAGAAATGAGTCTCCTTCCACGGTCAACTCCAAGTCTACAACTTTTTTTTAAAAAAAATTAAATGAGGAAGACGCAAAATTAAAGAGATTTTTTGGGGGTAAATGTTCAAATAATTCAAGCAAATTTAATAAAATTAAATAAAAAAGGGCCCACTGTTCTTCCAAAAAAAATTATTGGTCCCACTATCATGAAATCATTTTTTGTTGAAACCTAGACAAAATCCTTCCTATGAAACTTCAAATCCAACTAAACTGAAAATAATCAAAAAGAACAAGAAATTAAAACTCAAAAGAAGAATATCAAAATTCAATGTTCAATAACAACCCCACCACAAAATGCCATATCAAATCAGCAAAACTCTAATGTAATGAGACTTTACAATTGTAGACTCACAATTCATTACCAATAAAAAAACACCAAGTCACCTTTAAATCACACTAAAATTCATAATCACGCCATGAAATAAATCATAATCAAATCAGATCCACTTCACAGTTTCCCAACCCCTCATTCACAAAGCTTGAAATTATCTTCACAAATTATGCACCAAATAGATAGAACCAAGTCCAAGTTCAATATCAATCTCATAACCAATGGTCAAAAAAATCAATAAAAATTTCCAAGGTAAGACCTCACATTCACATACACAATTTATAATGAATTAGAGAATGAAATTGCAGTTAATATGATCTCATAGACTACAGTGTTTGTAGAAAGCAAATATTCAGTATATGGTGTATCATTAACAATAGCTGCATCTTGTGCAGTCCAAGAATCTAATTGTTCATTAACACCCAAATATCAAAAGAATGAATATTAGAAAATCTTAAGCTAAACTATGTTTTTTCAATCAGATGAATGCTATAGTAATAATTATAAAGAAAGAGAGGTACAGAAATATATTCTCCAAGAGTCACAAGCATCAAATTCTTTAGTTTATTTTTCTCATCAACAACAGGTTCTTAGGTTCCAAAATTAAGACTTAACTCCTAATTATTTAGGGTCAACATAAATATTGGAGCAATATCATGCACTGCACATTCACCTTTTTTTTTGCATTCTATAATGTTCCTCCTCCATTTAAGAAAAAACACAAGTATGATCACAGAGAAAGTTCATTATTTACCACCTTCATGAACAAAGAAGATTCAAGTAAATGTCATCAATTTGTTATAAGATATGGTTGTTTAGTTATGACACAGCCAATTTTTACAATTAGGTAAATCAAAACACAAAAGCTGCTTTTAGCCAAAGTTTTTTATTGATGTATTAATATATTTTTTGGTTTGTGACAGATCCAAGCTTCTTTTTAACTGAAATGCTCCACACTAATCTCAAAAAATTTAAATACAAAAGCTGCTGCTCTTGGCCTAATAAGTGTAACTTTTAAATTACATTAACACTTTTCTTAAAATAAGTAGGTTGCTGAATTAAATAAATTCTACTCATTTTTCATATAATCATGACTTATGATTGATAAGTAACAAAAAGTAGTCAATGACCAATAGCAACTAAAACCAAGAGTCACAAACCATAAAGTGGCTATAAACTAATGCAAGAGTAAGTAAGGCATTTTGTCAAACACATGGTGTGCACATAATTTCAATGTCTTAGTTATTAACATTTGTTATTATAAAAAAATAAATAAATTTAAAACAGAAATACACATCCTATTGACAAATTGAACAGTTCCTGTAATGCAACAAATAACACAACAAACAGGTAGAACAAAAAATTGAGGAGTATTAAATATATGGAACTACATAACCAATCAAATTCTGCCATGAATAATTTAAAGCCAGAAACCCAACTCTGCCATGGCTTTTATATTTCTCATCAACATATCTAACATTTGTTTTTATATTGCCAAAGCAAATGTGGTGTGTAATTTGGAAAATTGACTAAAGTTGTCTAAATCAAAACATACAATGGGAAAACAATATTTCTATCAAATTAGTGGAAGGAACCAAAAAGACAGTAGCATGACAGTGAAGAAGAGATTGAGCAATAACAGTAGCGTGACAGTAAACAATGAAAGGGAACAATGAAAGAAATCAATTTACCCTAGTGATTTTGCTGACAGACTGGTGGTGCAAGGCTACTCTGTTCTTTCTCCTCAACCTATCTCACCATCAATACCAATCCCAATATCTGACATATGAATCATAAAAAATTCAAACCCATAGCTCTGTTTCCACTAAAATTTCAAATACACAATCCCAAAGAATCAGAATTTAAAATTCCTTATGAATTTCGAATTTGTATCAAGAATTAAAAGGCTCACAAATCAATGCCTACAGAGAAACTATACACTAAAATCAAGTTTCTAAGTGGTAGCCACATGAACCCAGATATAAATTCACAAAATTAAATCCAAAAAAAAAAAACTAACAATACCCAACAACGGTATTTGCAAAAGAACTGAATAAAAAATCAAAATATTACTTATGCAACAACAGTAATTCAGTCAAGGAATCAACAAAAAGAAGCAAAGCCAATGAACATTAAAAAAACAAATATTTAGAAAGAGAAAGAGAGAAGGAAAGGTTAGATAAATGATATTAAGAGCATCTCACCTGCGTAACTGGGCCTGCGACATTAGAGATTTTGTGATGGCTATGATGGGTAACGGCTCAGTCGTGGGTGGGAGAGATGGCTATGGTGGACTACCAGGGATACAGAGAGAACGGCTTATTAGAGAGGCAGAGAGAACGGTTGGTTTTGGACTTTTAGGGTTTTTTGTTTCAGAGATGGTATTTAGTTGGATCTTAATAAGAATCGGGTTTTAATTTGGATTTGGTGGAAAAATATATATATATTATTATTATTTATATAAATATTCTTAATGTGAAAAATTGTGAAAATTTTAAAAGTTTTGATTCATATATATATATATATATATATATTATTATTATTATTATTATATATCTATATATATAAAAATCAAAACCTCTAAAATTTCATAATTTTTACATTATCATTATTTTTTTAGATTCTTTTTATTTTAGGTTTATACTTTATAGATAAGAAAATATATTCTAAAATAAGCCCTAATTAATACCTAACCATAATATAAACAAAATTTGACCTAAAAAACATTAAAAGAACCTAAAAATAAGGAAATAAATCACCTAAACCTAAAATAACGTTTTTTGCATAAAAATACCAAAATTAAATAATTACAAAAATTAGGTTTCAAAAAAAAACTCACATAACATGTTAGAATTTCATAAAAAAATTAAAAAAAAAAAAGGGACTCACCAAAAAAAAAAAAAAAACTTTAGGATTAAGAAAAAAAGAGAGACTCCTGGTCGGACTCTCTCTTCTCTCCTTAAAACCCTAGCAATTACCATCTTAAAACCCTAAACTTAACTTCACTTTAAGATTAAAAAAATAAGAAGGAGAGAGACTCACGTAAAAAAAAAAAAAAAAAAAACGTAGGTTTTGTCTTTTTATTTGCTTTCATATGTGCCTGAAATTTTCATTCTATCTTATTGTTTTATTATGTTTAGAATTGATTTTCTTCTAAGTATTTGGGTTAATCTCTATATTTTGATAGTGTTTTTATGAGTTTGGTTTTTGGGTTGAAATTTCTAATAATTATTTTATATTGTATATGGCAGATAAAGCATCTTTATTTTTTGGAGAAAAATCAAATCTGCAACTTATGTCTTCCAGTCCAAGGTGTGGTAAATTTTTATTTGGTATATTATATATGAATTTTTTGAATTTGAAGGGTTTTGTTTGGTTTTGAAGTAGAATTTGAGGATTCTATAAAATTTGGAAGTTTAAGTTTCGGGTTTTTGGTATTTGCGTCTCAGTAGGTTGATCTTAATTCTTTACCTTATATGTTCTTACTTTATTGAGAATTTTTATTTGGTTCATATGATTTTTTGTTTTCTTAATTAAAACTTTGATTTTTGGTTGATTAATTATTTGTTTGGATTAATTTCCATTAATTATTGTTTGGATTCAATGTAAAAGATAATGGAATTAGGTGTTATAAATTTGATAATGTTCCATGTTTTGAATTGTTTATATTTTTATTACTACGACTAAATAAGATTTGTTTTTATCTTTGTAGTTTATATCAGTTTTGAGTGTGTGTTTATATATAACTTTTGGGAATTTTGCTTTATTAATTTAAGAATTGTAAATTATTTTGTAGGTTTCAGTAACTATGCACATGCATTGAGACATTGACAATAGAAGCACATATATATGATATTAACATTTTATAAAAAAATTTCTTACAACCAATAACATTCTATGTTAGACAATACTTCTAAACTATAGAAAAGCATAGAAGTTAAATATTTCTTCCCATTGTATTTTATTTAATTATGATAGATCTTTTTTTTTTATTTAAACGCTAACTAGCAAAATGTCTGTAATATGCATATTATTAACCCAATTTTCTATTTTAAATTTTTTAGATTTTATTATATCAATCTTTTTTTCTTTTAAATTCTTGGTGGGTAAATCAGTCTCTCACTAATTCTTTTACCTTAACGTGATGCTGATTAATTGTCCTTTTATCTAACTATCCCATAGTCGCTAACTCGTGCGATGCACGGAATAGTTAAATAAAAGGACAACTAGCCAACATCACGTTAAGGTAAAAGAATTAGTAAGACATTGATTTGCCCACCGAGAATTTAAAAGAAAAAAAGATTGATATAATAAAATCTAAGAAATTTAGAAATAGAAAATTGGGTTAAATATATACATATTATAGACATTTTGCTAGTTAGCGCTTAAAAAAATAAAATAGATCTATCATAATTAAATAAAATACAATGGGAATAAATATTTAACTTCTATGTTTTCTATAGTTTAGAAGTGTTGTCTAACATAGAATGTTATTGGGTTGTAAGAAAGATTTTTAAAATGTTAATACCATATATATATGCTTATATTGTCAATGTCTCATTGCAAGTGCATAGTTACTAAAACTTACAAAGTAATTTACAATTCTTAAATTAATAAAGCAAAATTCCCAAAAGTTATATATATACACACTCAAAACTGATATAAACTACAAAAATAAAAACAAATCTTATTTAGTTGTAGTAATAACAATATAAACAATTCAAAACATGGAACATTATTAAATTTATAACACATAATTCCATTATCTTTTATGTTGAATCCAAACAAATAATTAATCAACCAAAAATCAAAACTTTAATTAAGAAACCAAAAAATCACATGAACTCAAATAAAAATTCTCAATAAAGCAAAAACATATAAGGTAAAGAATTACGATCAACCTACTAAGACATAAATACCAAAAACCCCAAAACTTAAAACTTCCAAATTTTATAAAATCCCCAAATACTTAGAAGAAAATAAATTCTAACCATAACAAAACAATAAGATAGAATGAAAATTTCAGGCACATATGAAAGCAAATAAAAAAGACAAAACCTACGTTTTTTTTTTTTTTTTTTTTTTTTTTACGTGAGTCTCTCTCCTTCTTTTTTTTTTTAAAAAAAAATTTTAAAGTGAAGTTAAGTTTAGGGTTTTGAGATGGTAATTGCTAGGGTTTTAAGGAGAGAAGAGAGAGTCCTACCAAGAGTTTTAACAATATAAACAATTCAAAACATGGAACATTATCAAATTTATAACACCTAATTCATTATCTTTTACATTGAATTCAAACAAATAATTAATTGAAATTAATCCAAACAAATAATTAATCAACCAAAAATCAAAGCTTTAATAAAAAAAAAAAAATTCACATGAACCCAAATAAAAATTCTCAATAAAGCAAGAACATATAAAAATTTACCACACCTTGGGCTGGAAGACATATGTTGCAGTTTTGATTTTTTTTCAAAAAATAGAGATGCTTCATCTGCCATATACAATATAAAATAATTATTAGAATTTCAACCCAAAAACCAAACCCATAAAAACACTATCAAAATATAGAGATTAACCCAAATACTTAGAAGAAAATCAATTCTAAACATAATAAAACAATAAGATAGAATGAAAATTTCAAGCACATATGAAAGCAAATAAAAAAGACAAAACCTACATTTTTTTTTTTTACATGAGTCTCTCTCCTTCTTATTTTTTAATCTTAAAGTGAAGTTGAGTTTAAGGTTTTGAGATGGTAATTGCTAGGGTTTTAAGGAGAGAAGAGAGAGTCTTACCAGGAGTCTCTCTCTCTTTTTCTTGATCCTAAAGTTTTTTTTTTTTTGTGAGTCCTTAAAAAAAAAAAAAAATTCTAACGGGTTATGTGAGTTTTTTTTTTTTTTTTTTGAGACCTAAAGTGAGTCATTTTGTTTTTTAATTCTAACGTGAGGTATCTTAAAAAATTATAATTAATTTTTGATCTTCAATTTTATATTATATATAGATAATAATAATGATGTGATAAGCTTTGGAGAGGCCAACAAAATATATCTAATAGAGTTTTATTTAAACTAAACTATTGTAACACTAATAAATATAAGAAGATATAAAACCTAGAATAAAAAGAAAAAGAATATAATGGTGACGTGGAAAATTGTGGAGCTTTAAAGGCTTCAATTATATATATATATAATAATAATAAATATAGATGATGATTTTTGTGATAAGTTGATGTAGGATAGAGTTTACAATTTAATTTTGTAATTATTTAATTTTGGTATTTTTATGCAAAAACGTTATTTTAGGTCTAGGTGATTTATTTCCTTGTTTTTAGGTTCTTTTAATGTTTTTTAGGTCAAATTTTGTTCCTATTATGGTTAGGTATTAATTAGGGTTTATTTTAGAATATATTTTCTTGTCCATCAAGTTTTATGGAGCCCTTAAATAGGCCTCCAAGTTTGTATACGTTTTTCAATATTATTGATATTAATAAAAATTCAAACTTTTGTCTATTGTTTTTCTGGTGGATTCTATATAAGATATAAAACCTAAAATATATATATATATATATATATCGAAACTTTACTAGCTCCACAATTTTTCACGTTACCTTTTTTTTTTTTTTTTTTTTTTTTTTTTTTTTTTTTTACTTTCTTTTATTCTTTTTAACGTTTTTTTATATTATAATTTATCAATTTAACTCTCCCAATAGTATACAAATACAACTCCCCCGTCAGCCTTCATGTCACCTTTTTTTTTTTTTTTTATAATTCTTTTTAACGTTTTATTATATATATATTATATTAGAATCATCAATTTAGAACCCTAATACACGTCTAAACCCCACAACCTCTCTGTTTCTCATATACGTTGGCACCCCAAAACTCAGATCCTCCCGCCGCTGCCGCCACCATGGATCACAGCCACTGCATCGATTTCTCTTTGCCTCTCCATCGTCGCTCAATCTAGCCCATCATATTCTATGTCGGCAAATTATTTTGAGGTAATTAAACATGTTTTTAACTCTCCTTAATTTCTATATGTTTCTCTCTCTCTATCCGCTTCAATTTTTCATGTAATTTTGTTAGTTTGTGGCTGTGGGTTGCTCTGGATTTAAGTTTTTTTTTTTTTTTTTTTGAAGATTTCCATTTTATCTCCTTCTTCCTTTGTTGTCAAATATATGGCAAAGAAGAATCATGAAATTTTTGTTATTAGATTTTCTTTTTCCCTTTTTTTTGTATGCAAATTTTATTGGATTTTTGGTTTCTTGGGATTCTTCTATTTGGTTTTAATTTTGGTTTGTTTTAGTTGATATATAGTGTTTTTCTCATCTTCATTTTACATTGGTTGGATTTTCTTTTTCCCTTTTTATTGGATTTTTGGTTTCCTGGGATTTTCTATTTGATTTCAATTCTGGGTTTGTTTTGGTTTGGTATATAGTGTTATTGTTGTCTTCATTTACATTGGTTTCCCCTTTTTATAAATTATTATTATCTCTGGGTCTTCTTATATGATAGCCTATGGAATGTTATGTTAGGGTTGCCGCTATTTTGGATTCTGTGGGAATTTTTTTTGAAGGTTGGGGTTGGTTAGTATAGTTGTTTGAGATTGCTGAACATGTTTTTGATAGATGCTCAGGTGTTTGTTCTCTGATTCTTCTTTGCCAATTCATTTGTGGTATTTCTTGAACATGTTTGGAATGCGCAAGTGATTGTTCTCAAATTCATTTGTAATGTGCCTTTTGTTCTCTCTTTAAAAGAATTCAGCTAGAAGAAATTACAAAAGGCTATGGTTTGATCTATAGTGTTATTGTCGTCTTCTTATATGATAGCCTACGAAATGTTATGTTGGGGCTGCTGCTATTTTGGATTCTGTGGGAATTTTTTTTGAATGTTGGGGTTGGTTAGTATAGTTGTTTGAGAGTTATATATGATTATGCAAGATGGGCATGGTATTAGATATTATAAATTTGAGGTAGAGATTCAAAGAGATGGTTGAGAGAGACTTAACAAATAGCAAACTTTAATGAATACCTCTATCATTATGCAAAATCAAAAGGCATATTACAAATTTTTAATCTTTTGACTTCATAACCGAACTTGCCTGTGTATGTGGTGTCATAGTACCTTTTAATTGGAGTATGTACATGAAATCTTTTAACTTCATAACCAAACTTGCCTGTTTATGTGGTATCAAAAATACATAGGTACCTACAAAAACCTCATTTTATGTTTTCAATTTTTTGGAACAAAGGAGCTTGCACAGGCCTTGAGAGAAAAAACAACCCTTGGTTATATTGATGTTGGTGTTTGTTTTTCTTACCACAAGCTATTTGATAAAATTTGTAAGTGATTTTTTGTTGTTGTTCTAGAAGTCATAATACATGGGGAGTGGTAAGGAGGAAGATAAGTAGGGAATATGATGATGTGTTGTTGATTTAATCAGGGTGAGATGTATTTGTTGGCCTTATTTTCTCAATGTCATTTTTGTGTGACGTAAAGGGTCGGCTTTTTCAAAGGCCAATTTGATGTAAGCCATGACTTTTGTGATGGGTGAAATTCAGGAAGCCTGCAATGATATTTAAATCTTTCGATGGTATCATATACATAATACCAAGTTTTGTATTTTTATATTCCCAGTATTTGATATATTGTTTTAACCAATCCAGTTGATTGTATTAGTTGTGGTGGAGGTTGGCTATTATGGTCAAATTGGAACCAAGGGCATGTGGATGAAACTCTGAAGTTAGTAGTGGATTTGGCGCAAACAACCTATACACTTGCTATGGAATATATGGAAGCTTAGAGAAGTAATCAGTCTAGATAGCCTGTTGAAGGGTGTACATGGCCTCTGTGGATTTGGGGCTTCAAGCAGTTAAGGTAGAGTGAATTTAAAAGTCTAGTAGATGAAGTAAAGTTAGTTGGACCTACCAATTTGAGCATTGGACACATCCTTCCTTAATGATGTTAGACTACTTCGTAATTGGTTCTTCTACTAAACAGTGATGTACCTGCTCAAAAAAAAAAAAATAATAAATAAATAAATACACCCGAATGTATTTGTGGCATTTTTCAGTGGAATTCCTGGCTTCCTTTCGGCATTTTTACTGCAATGTTACTCCAAAAAATTTTAAATCAGATTTTTTTTTCTATAAAAAGTTGTACTATTACCCCAGTCCATTAAAAATAACTACTCATGTTTTATTTTTAAAGTTGTAATATCTATTGGACAATATAGTATTTTGTGTTTCAATGCATTAATATTGTTCTTTTTTAAAACAAAAAAAATTGTCATATTTGAATGATATCTTGAATTATCATTTATCACTAACTATATATAGTATATTATTAATGTCATCTCTTATTTGTAAGCATTTCATTTAATTATATAAGTTATTCCAACCAAAATAAAATGAAATGATGATTTGAAATAAATTTTAAACTACCATAAATAAATATTCAATATAAACTAAAAATTTTCACGTGCATCGCATGGGTTAGCGACTAGTTATTGTTATTATTATTATTATTTTATGAACGTGGGGATTGTTTTTGTGTTTAGGGAGTGTTTTTTGGGTGGCCGGGTAGTTTTTTTTTTTAAAAAAAAAGAACACGAGATAGTATTTCACCGTAGAAGTAGAAGTAGTGTTTCAACGTGGGTAGGAATTTATTTAGGAGAGAATTTACCATTTTAACCTCATTTTAATTGGTTTAGATTAATTAAATGAGGAGTGTTTTTTATAGTAAAAAAAAAAAACAATAACTAAGGTCATGTATGGTAATAGTTTTTGTTTTCTATTTTCAAAAACTTGTTTTTGGGAATATAAAGAGAAAACAAATTTCTTGTATTTTTGAAATAAAAAACATGTTTGGTTAGTTGAAATTAAAAAGATAGTTTTTTGAAGAAAAAAAAAATACTAAAATATGTTGCTACTAAGATTTGAACTCTAATGCTAACTCATTAAAGGAGACAAATTCACTAAATTAAGTGTGAATTTTCATTGACTTTTAAAAATTAAAAACTAAAAATAGCATTTTGCATGTTTTCAGTTTCCTTCAGAAATTGAATTTTGAGAACAGTTTTTGTTTTCTGTCCATTTTGTATTGCCAAAAAAGTTTTTTAGTCTCAAAAAAAGAAAATTGTTTTTTAAAATAAAAAATAAGGGAAAAAACAGTTACCAAACATACCCCTTTCTGAATCATCTTAATATATACAGATAAATGTGACAAGTATTTATTTATTTTTATAGTTTGGAGTAGTTTCAAATTAAACTTTAAAATTTTAAAAAGTTTAAATCAAAATCATGAATTATGAAGTTTGAAATTTGTTTTAAATCACATTTTTAATGAGTTTCCATTAACTAAAATTAAAAAAAGATGAATTTAAATATATGTTTTTTATTGGAAAATTTTAATATATATTAAAAACCTATCCAAAAACAAAAAACAAAAAAACAAAAAAGTCAATCCTTCCACAAGAAACTAGAAAACATATAGTACACTATATAGTAATAGTGAAGTTATATAACAACCAATCTTACTTACTTCTTTCTCCAACAAAAAAAAAAAAAAATATATATATATATATATAACAACCAATCATTTAATCATTTTTACCAAAATATTCTTAATTGAATTTCAAACTATATAAGTTCATATCCAAATTATATCATATGTTATATAATTAAATTGTATCTTACATATTGTGATCGTACCAAGTGGACACCATTTTCTCCTCCCAAAAAAAGAAAAAAAAAAAGGTAGACCCATTTCTTTTTAAATTAATATCTTTTCAAAAAATTTCCCCTTTATGTCATGTAACATACTTTAAGAACATTAAAATAACTAGCACAATTGATTTAAGCAAAAGTTTATTACCAAAGTTTCAAAAAGTTTTAGAATTTCTATAATTTGTAAAATTGTTTATTATTTATTTTGTTATTTAATACTCTATACAATTTTTGGTTTAATCTAAGATTAGATAATGAAAAACATTAGATGATAGCATTGTCGTTAAAAAGGAGGCATGAATATTGTTATAGTGCTGGTGTGGTTCAACTTCATATTTGTAACCTTAATCCTGGATAATGCTCTAATTGGAAAAAAAAAAAAAAAAAAACTAGTTGCAAAAATTGTTGGATGATGTTGAGTTCAGTCTCATGAAAAACAACTGTTCGTTTGGTGTTAAATTATGTCTTTTTTTCTTTTTCTTTTTTTATCACTGAATAGCAACTCTCTGAAGAAGTTTTTGGACATTCAACAAAGGCTTATGCCAATATCAACATGAATGCAGTGGAGGGAGTGATCCCAAAAACAAGATCATTTACTATTCAGCCAGAGCTTTGTGTTCTAACAATGTTCCTTCATCAAGTAATTTATTCATCCTTTTAATCTTTTATGCTTTGTGGAATTGAATGTTGGGTCGCATGTTATATGTTCATCATGTCCAAAGGAATAGATTGTTGAGATCCTGAATGGCAAGATGAGAAAGCTTAAGAAAATAGAATTTGAAATTTGTGAGAAAGTCATCTGGACTTTCTGGTCATGTGCAAAAAAGACCCTTGATTTCACCTGTAAGGAGTATGACAAGGAAAGGAGAAGACACAGAGACACAAAGTAGTGTGTCTTTAGGTGGTGAGAAAAATCTTGTGAATGTTAACATTAATATTCTAGACAATTTTATCAATTCAAATTAATATATTAGATAGCTTTATCTTCCATTCAAGGGTAGTTATTTTCGCTGTGTAAAGTGTACTTTCTAAAAACTATCCTTCTCTATTGTTGTTACCATAAATTGGTCACTTTGTAGCAAATTTCATAGATTAATGTCATAGTAGAATATGCTACCTAATGAAATTTGGTTCGGGGTCGATGTGAAATTGATTCCACCTTTTCCTTATCCCAAATCCACTACTTTGGAACAAGATGGTTAATTTTACCATTTCTAGTAGTGCCACATACGGTTTCTGTAATTACTACATCATTTATTTAAAGTTCCAGTAATATATTTTTCATTTTCTTATGTTTTATTGGCAAATAAATAAAGATTAACCATATCTTCAAGTAATTGCCTAAAAAATTGCTTAACTCATCTTTAGGCCAATACGAGATAAGCAATTGTGTAGAAAAGTACAGAGTTCTAGTAGCAGTGATGTGTTGATCCAGTATCTTGTGCAGCACAGTACCTCCCAAGGCATGCTCTCCAAAATTAAAGCATAGACAACAACACTTTCATAGTGGTAACTCTAGAAAGGCAATAAGAAGAACTTGCAATATTCAGACATCACTATGATAGTGGTAACGCATAAAATATAGTTTCTGGAACATGAAGAAATTGCAATATTCAAACACAAAGTAAGATGCATTTGCAACTCTGGAATGGCAACTAACAAATACTGACAGATTCCTCTGATAATTTCGTACAATTGTTATTTTATACCTTTAACAATAAATCCTATTCTGGAATATCCTAGGCCACAAGGATGTAAACAAGGATATTTGATGCCTTTTGTCAATTTGTGAGACATTTAACAATATTGGACAGATTGAATTTTGATGAACAAAAATATTTCATTAATCAAGACAAAGTGTAATGATTACATCAGCAGCAAATATAGAATCAAGCCTTGCATTCAAACTGAACCCAGCAGAAAATGACAATGCAGCCCATCCAAAAAATAAGTTTAAAAAATAGAAAACACAAGATCAGATCCGCAGAAATTTTTGGAACTGTTCAAGTGCGATACACAAAATGAATAGTTACTGACAGATTGATGCCTTTTGTGAGGTATTTTCCTGTTTTTCAATGGTTACCATTACTTCTTTTCACAAGTTGCTCAAGTCAGTTCCAAAGGATAGTCCATTTCGTTCAGAAATAAAGCATTCAATACAATTGTTGTGTGCTAGATAGCAACGCAAAATGAAGGTATACATTTCTTTTTATTATAGAAAGTCATAGTATTCCTGATATTCAAAAATGAGAAAACAAATCACAATATGACAGTAATAGTAGTAAGAAAGCAATGAAATATGGGTGACATTACTTGCTAAAAAGAAGAATATTGAAAGTATGAATTTCTGGTGCTATGGTTTTTTTTTTTTTTGATGCAATGCCAATGAACCAAAAGAGAGTAAATAGGCCATAGCTACTTTGTGGTGAACGATGGAGTCCAATTCCTATATTATCAATGTCATGTGCTGGATCATTAAATTGTTATTGCAGTTATACAACCCAAAGCTTAAATTCACTTTTGCGCAGTAAATTGAATATGCAGTAGCAATTCTTGTACAAGTATTAATTGAATAAGCTCCCTTACAATTTGTCATTGCCAATAACAGGTACTTCCTCGTATTTAGAACTGTCTCTAAACCTCTTGGGAAGAATGCAGCGGTCTTTAAATAGCACACCAAATAGCAGACCACCACAACAAATCACAACCATGGTAATCCCCAAATTCATTTTCCAAATGGATTTTTTAGCTTGGGTAGTGGTCATCGAATTTGAAGACAGTTGAAGAGGTTGAAAGTAAAGAGGATCTGACTTTGATCGCCTGCTTTCAATAGTTCCCTTAGCAATTTCAGCCTGCTCTGCATGCAGTGGAGGGAATTGAACAGTAATCCTTGTTTCACAGTCCACTGAACCATTTTTTATTGAATTTCGATCATGTGATTCAAAATCAAGATGCCGACATCCTATCATGCACAGGAGACCAATATCCCTATCTTATATTCCTTCAGCAGATATAATGACTAATTTGGATAAACCATCAGCCTCAAACAAGAAGGTTATCTTGTAACTCATATTCAGCATTCTGCTATGGTTACTTTTCAGCTCATCCTGATGTACATAAATCACATCTCCCACAAATTGTGGCCTTAAGAAACCCGATGCTACCTTTCCTTCAGTGTTCCTCACCAACAAACCAAATCCCATGTCCAGGGAAAACCCATCAGGATAAGACTTTCCCGTGCCCCTAACAATTTCCTTCCCTTGTGCACAAGAATTTCTTACAGCCTCAAGCTTAGTATACTCATATCTAAGACCTTGGGGGTCAATCGCTCCTACCCAATTCTGAAACCCAAATCTTCCAAAGTAACCTGAATCCTTCACATCTTTCTTGCTCCAAATTTCCCCCACCATACTACCCCAATTCCTTAATGACATTACCGCCGGAAATCTTAAACTAAACCCAATTGAGCAATCTCCAACAGAAGCATTAGCCAAAATTCTGCACGCAACACCACAAAACTTATTCTCATTCTCATCCCAAGCACCCTCAGCAATTAATGTTGCATTAGGACTGGGAAAATCAGATTCCATATCATTAGGATTGGGAAAACCCAACAACAACTGTATCTTTCTGCTGCGCTGGTCACACCTAACCCCACGATAAGCAATATAATAAGGCAAATAATCAATACTCCCACGCAAAGGATTGCAATTCACACTACCACAATCACTCCAATATTCCAATTCATGAACACCAGTCCGGTCACCAAAAAAGAAACAAACACCACGGTCCAATTTGCTGGGAGACAAATTAATATCTCCACCACCTTTCTGCCCACTCAAACAATCACTCTTATCCACCTTTGCATATTCATAATCTGGATTTTGTGACAAACCCAATATCAGAATCGGTTCAAAGTAATTATAATCATTTTTCATATGCAAACATTCTAATGTTCCACCAATCAAACTACCATAAATGCTATTATTTTTTGAATAATTAAGCTTAAGAACAACATCTGGATATTTTGAACTAAACGAACCAACATAACTCTTCCCTGATCCGACCATACAAAGCTTCCCAGAAGATTCTGACCAATACCCATTAACCGAAAACACAGAATCGTCTTCCCGATACCTAACACTAATCAAACGCCGCCGGCCGAAAACAGATTGCTTCCACGGGTCTCGAATGTTCAGGGTGGCTTTGACCTTGTGAACGCCGTGGGAGGTGGTGTTTTTGATATATGAGGGGTTGAAGGAGAGAGATATCCCGGACTCAGAGGTTCGGTTGAAGATTCCGACGCCGCCGGAGAAAAATGCGAATTGGAAGCTGAGGAAATCGTTGGAGTGGGAAACAGGGACATTGTAGGAGGATAAAGGGGGCTCAGGAACGACGTCATTGCAGTGCTGGGAGTAAGAGATTTCAGGTTTCCGAAATGGGTTTCGGAAAAAAGCTGTGGCGGTAGGGACGTTGAGGAATAAGAATAAGAATAAGAAGCAGAGGAAGGGACTGAGTCTGAATTTCAATTTCTTAGGATTTGGAGAAGAAGAAGAAGAAGAACATGAATTCGAGCCCATTGGTGCGGTGAAAGTGAAAGAGTTTACACGCAAAGCTTAAAAGAGAGAAGGAAAACTGAAAAGATTGAATTGTTTTTTCACATTGATGTGAATTGAAGATTACAAGAATGAAAGAAAAAAAGAAAAAGAGATTTTATTTACAGTTATAATAACAGAGTGCAGAGAAAAATTGGCGGGAGAAATAACTACTTTAACAACCTATTAAATAAGGTGATTACAAGTGTTTAATTTGTTTCTCTAATTGTGAGTTTGAGCTGACATCGTTTGGACTTTGCAATAAGTGGTGGAGGCTTATTCTTACAATAGAGTTCGGTAGGTTCTAAATATTTAGGTTAAATGTTTAGATTCTAAATTTATGTATGTTGGCATACCGAAAACAAAAACATGTCTAGATTATATGTTAGACATTGCTCAAGTGTGTACAAGTCAAGATTCAAGAACAGTCAAGTTGCAAAAAGAAAAGTTCAAAATTTGTGAAACTCGACCAATCAAAAGAAAGACTTGACTGATCGAATGTCGTATTCTGTAGATTTTAAATCAGACCCAAAGCTCGCGAAAACGTTTAGGGTTTGTGTCCTACACTATCTAGTATAAAAGAAAAAACCCTAAATATGTTTTAGAAGTTCTTAGAAGTTTTTTGAGTTTCTCCTGTGAGATTTATGGGGTTTCTGTAGCTTTCTAACTCAACAAGCATCTACTGAAGCTAGATCTACAATCAAGAACTGGTGGAGAAAAGTTGCCACAGAAGAATGAATTACTGACGATGATCTAAAACCTTTGAGTGGGATCTCAAAGTCACAAACGTGGGTGTTTGTGTTCAACAGATTCAATTAGAAGAGTTCGTAGATTCGAAACTGCATGTGGTTATGTGAGTAAGTACAACAAGAGGTAGCTTTAGATTTTATGGAGAAAATCTAATATAAAACTGTCATTATATTAATAGTGAATTTGTTTACTTGAGGATAGTTATGTTCAATCCTTCCCAGGTTTTTTACTTTGAAATTATTGGTTGCATCAGTTTTCCTAAATCATCATATCACTATCTTCTATATGTTTTTGCACTTTGTGATATGATTGCTTGAGGTTAACCTAGATCTAAATAATTAACCTAAGTAACTACTTGACTAATTAATTAGGTTAAACAATTTGAGTTTACAAGGGTCTAAACAAACTAACCGAGTTAGTAACTCTGGTGTAACTCAACAAGAGTTACACCTTCTATACACTGTAGATTTATGAGAAATCTGATGGTTAGAAAGAGTCAACTACCATATCATTTAACTTAATTTAAGAGCATTTGTTTTCTCTCTCCTCATTTGTTTTCTTATATATATATATAATTGTTGGGTCCCAAATAATATTATCAAAAAAAATTATCAATTCAAAATAGTAATCACACACAAGAACACAAATATTTACGTGGAAAAACCTTTTTCTTTGAAGGAAAACACTACAGGACAAACTTCAAATAATTTCACTATTATTAAATCAATTACAATAATTCTTGTGTATGCCTCACGACTAAAGAAAAAAATCTCTCTCATTTTTCTTTGCTTTCACACACACAAATTATCTTTCTCAAAGGCGGCAATCCTTTTTCTCTATTCTTCAATATGCGGTACACTCTTTCTTTTTCTTATGCAGCACCCTCAAAATCACATATAATCCTTATTTAAATAACCCTAGCCACAAACCCCTAGTAACACACAAAAACTAAATCCACTTGGACTAGGAATACTAACTAGGCACGAAATAATAATACAAGCCCATATGTGGGTTTTTGCTTTGTGGGCTGGACCACATGCTTTATACACCCAACAATCTCCTCCTCTAGCCCACCAATAGGAGGAGATCTTCAATCTAGTTCTTCAGTTCAGATCCATGTCAATCAAGTCGACTTCAAGCTTGACCTTCTTCATTATCTTCACCAACATTGAGAACACCTTATCAATGTCAGTACCTTTCATTCTCAAAGAATTCATCTCATCTTGGATATCCTTAATCCAATCCCTTGGCTCCACCTCATCAGAAGCCTAATTATTCTTGAAACTAACAATTTGATGTTCTCTAGCAATCCTCTTCTCATGAGGTTCAACAATCTCTAGTAGAGGATATTGCTCCCCCTGCTTAAGACCTCTAGGATCTTTCACTTCATTATCATCCCATGTAGCCTTAGCATCTTCATATTCTTCATCACCTGCCAGCTCCTCTTCTGAAGCACTATTAGGTAATGAGAATTTCACCTTCTTGATTTCAACACCATTAATCCCAACACTCATCTTTGGAGTCTTCTCAAAATCTTTAATCTCATTGAACTTTTTCTTATAGATCTTTACTTGAGTCATGTACATACCGCAACATGTATGTCCTCTTGCAACAACCAATGGCCCCTTAGTGAGTCTCCATCTTCCATTACCAAGGTAGTTACATAACCAACTCAATCCATAGTCAATGTAGAAACACTTTCATCCTTAAGTCTGGAACATGTCGCACATCCTTCAATATCACAGTGCTATCAACATTTGTTTTGATGCACACGTCACCAATTCCCACAATTTTTGAGTAACTAGAATTACTCATCTTCGCTGTACCAAAGTCTCCTGCTTGATATGTGGTAAACAACCACTTTGTAGGGATAATATGGTGGGGGGCTGCAGAATCAACAATCCACTCAACATCATCATTAGCTACATGCTCACACTTTTGCTCTTCAATAAAGAGCACCGTAACATCCTCAGCAACCACAGCAACTATAGTATTTTTCTCACTATTGTTCTTTTCATATTTTCCTTTATCTTGTACTTTATTTCAATGCCAACAATCTCTTCTTAAGTGGCCATTTTTCCCACAATGGAAGCATTCTCTAGTTTCCTTGACCTAAGATCTATCTCTTAATTGTGACCTACCATTTAATTTCTGATCGTTAAGTCCTCTACTTCTACCTTTGCTCTTGTTCTCCGTGACAAAAGCTTGATCTTGTGCATTGTTTATATTCGCATCTCTCCTGCGAACCTCTTCATTTAAAATCAAATCTCGAATATCATCATATTTGAGTTTGCTTTTCTCTGCAGAATTACTCACCGCTATTCTCATGGCTTCTTAGTGGTTTGGTAAAGAAACCAAAAGAATCAATGCACAAACCTCATCATCAAATTCAATTTCCACTGTGAATAATTGATTTGTGATTGTATTAAACTCATTCAGATGCTGCGCTACAGGAGTGTCTTTTGCCTTCTTCAGATTAAATAACTTCTTCATCAGATACACCTTCTTGTTAGCTGATAGCTTTTCATACATGCTAGACAAAGCTTTCATCAAATCCACTGTGGTCTTTTCTTTCACAACATTATCTGTATCTGATCTTGACAGAGTTAATCGAATAACTCCCAATACCTATTTATCAAGAAGGTTTCAGTTTTCATTTTTCATAGTTTCAGGTTTCGTCCCCAAAAGAGGCAGATGCAAATTCTTCCCATAGAGATAATCTTCAATCTGCATTTTCCAATATGCGAAGTTTGTTCTATCAAATTTCTTAATTCCTAAACCTTGCCTTCTTCTTCGACCATTGCTTCCACTCTAACCTTAGCTCTGATACCACTTGTTGGGTCCTAAATAATATTATATAAAAAAGTATCAATTCAAAATAGCAATCACACATAAAAACACAAATATTTACGTGGAAACCTTTTTTCTTTGAAGGGGAAAACCACATAACAAACTCCGAATAATTTCACTATTATCAAATCAATTACAATAACTCTTGTGTATGCCTCATGGCTAAAGAAAAAAAAATCTCTCTTATTTTTCTTTACTCTCTCACACACAAATTATTTTTCTCAAAGGCGGCAATCCTTTTTTTATTTTTTTATTTTTTATTCTTCAATATGCAGCACACTCTTTCTTTTTCTTATGCGGCACCCTCAAAATCACATATAATCCTTGTTTAAATAACCCTTGCCGTAAACCCCTAGTAACACACAAATACTAAATCCACTTGAACTAGGAATACTAGCTAGCCACAAAGTAATAATACAAGCCCATATGTGTTATTTTGCTTTGTGGACTGGACCACATGCTTTATGCACCTAACAAAAATATCATAGAATCAATTTATGATTTTTTTAAAATAAAAATTTATGAATTTTACTCTATAATGATTCCTTTTTTTTTATTGGATTAATACACCAATCAGTTTTTTACGTAAGTGGGATTCAAACTCCCGATCTTTTATTCAACGACTAGAAATTTTACTAGATAAGCTAACTGAAACCCATTAGAATTTTATTTTACATTCTACTAATTATAACTTATCATATATATATTTTTTTCTCTTTATTAAATAACTATAGTTTCCAAATCAAACAAGAAGAAACTCGTGGGTAAGAGGATTTTTTATTCCACAGAGAGAGAGAGAGAGCACTTTTCACTTCCATTACAATTCGTATTTCAATTTTCATTTTCCTATAGAGAGCAGTTTCACTTTCCAAATGAAAAACATCTTACTGAATACTAATTTAACTAGTCCATTTCTAAAATGGGGAAAAAAGTTGTTCATTTCTCATTCTAATTGGTTTAATTACTGGTCCATTTCTCATTTATTATTGGTTTAATTATTTCTAAAGGCAAAAAATAAAATTTGAAAAGTTCATTTCTCATTCATTATTGGTTTAATTTCGTTCCATCAATTCGTATTGTAATTATTTATAGATAAAAGCAAAAGCAATGCAAACAAGGGAGAGGGCTACAGTGATGTATGAGGTTTCCTAGTTGGACTATTCATATGTGAACGTAGTGTGCAGACATGGTCATTTTCAAGAAACTACGGTGACCATATATCCTTGTCTACATTACTAGCTAATAGCTGAATAGTCCGCTGACTTTTATAGTCTACTCAAAAAATTCTCCCACAAAAAAATAATGCTTACTACAAATAAATAGATAATTGAATTATAGTTGTTTTTATAGCTGGGGGATTAAATAGGTTCATGATAATAGGTGTCATTTTAGGGTAATAGTTCTTAAACCAATGCCCTTACAACATTCATTAACATTTCCCATATAAGTATACTAATTTTAGCAATTTGATTCAATAAAAATACACTTGTAATGATATTATTGATCCTTTTAAAAGACGTCAAAAAAAAAAAAGAAAAAAAAAAAATTTTTCTTATATATATATATATATATATAATTGTTGAGTCCCGAATAATATTATCAAAAAAAAAAAATTATCAATTCAAAATAGTAATCACACACAAGAACACAAATATTTACGTGGAAAAACCTTTTTCTTTGAAGGAAAAAACTATGGGACAAATTTCAAATAATTTCACTATTATTAAATCAATTATAATAATTCTTGTGTATGCCTCATGGCTAAAGAAGAAAATCTCTCTCATTTTTCTTTGCTTTCACACACACAAATTATCTTTCTCAAAGGCGGCAATCCTTTTTCTCTATTCTTCAATATGCAGCACACTCTTTCTTTTTCTTATGCAGCGCCCTCAAAATCACATATAATCCTTATTTAAATAACCCTAGCCATAAACCCCTAGTAACACACAAATACTAAATCCACTTGGACTAGGAATACTAGCTAGCCACGGAATAATAATACAAGCCCATATGTGGGTTTTTGCTTTGTGGGTTGGTTTTTGCTTTGTGGGTTGGACCACATGCTTTATACACCCAGCAATCTCCTCCTCTAGCCCACCAATAGAAGGAGATCTTCAATCTAGTTCTTCAGTTCAAATCCATGTTGATCAAGTCGACTTCAAGCTTGACCTTCTTCATTATCTTCACCAACATTAAGAACACCTCATCAATGTCAGTACCTTTCATTCTCAAAGAATTCATCTCATCTTGGATATCCTTAATCCAATCCCTTGGCTCCACCTCATCAGAAGCCTAATTATTCTTGAAACTAACAATTTGATGTTCTCTAGCAATCCTCTTCTCATGAGGTTCAACAATCTCTAGTGGAGGATATTGCTCCCCTTGCTTAAGACCTCTTGGATCTTTCACTTCATTATCATCCCATGTAGCCTTAGCATCTTCATATTCATCATCACCTGCCAGCTCCTCTTCTGAAGCACTATTAGGCAATGAGAATTTCACCCTCTTGATTTCAACACCATTAATCCCAACACTCATGTTTGGAGTCTTCTCAAAATCTTTAATCTCATTGAACTTCTTCTTATAGATCTTTACTTGAGTCATATACATACCGCAACATGTATGTCCTCTTGCAACAACCAATGGCCCCTTAGTGAGTTTCCATCTTCCATTACCAAGGTAGTTACAATAACCAACTCAATCCATAGTCAATGTAGAAAACACTTTCATCCTTAAGTCTGGAACATGTCACACATCCTTCAATATCACAGTGCTATCTACATTTGTTTTGATGCACACATCATCAATTCTCACAATTTTTGAGTAATTAGAATTACTTATCTTTGCTGTACCAAAGTCTCCTACTTTGTATGTGGTAAACAACCCCTTTGTAGGGATAATATGGTAGGGGGCTGCAGAATCAACAATCCACTCAACATCATCATTAGCAACATGCTCACACTTTTGTTCTTCAATAAAGAGCACCATAACATCCTCAGCAACCACAGCAACTATAGTATTTTTCTCACTATTGTTCTTTTCATATTTTCCTTTATCTTGTACTTCATTCTAATGCCAACAATCTTTTCTTAAGTGGCCATTTTTCCCACAATGGAAGCATTCTATAGTTTCCTTGAATTGAGATCTATCTCTTGATTGTGACCTACCATTTAATTTTTGATCGTTAAGTCCTCTGCTTCTACCTCTGCTCTTGTTCTCCATGACAAAAGCTTGATCTTGTGCATTGTTTATATTCGCATCTCTCCTGCAAACCTCTTCACTTAAAATTGAAAGTTCAATATGGGTATGAAACACCCTTGAACGTTTAGACCCCAAATTATAAAAATACCAATTCAAGCTTTATATCAAACAATTAATGTGCGGAACATGATAATAAGCCAATAACAGAATTGATAGACAATCTAAGCCAAATATAAACACATCCACAGCAGTAAATATAAGGCAAAGATAAAGGGAAGAACGATGCAAACACACGGACAACACACGATGTGTTATCGAAGAGGAAACCGAAGTTCTCAGCGTAAAACCTCTCCGCCGCCCTCCAAGCGGTGATAAAATCCACTAAAGAATGTAGTTGGGATACATGAACAGCAGAAGACCCTCCAAGCCTAATCTACCCAGGCACCTAAGCCCTCCAAGCTTCTTGTTTCAACGAGGTTACGCCGAACCTATTTCTTCTTTAGCTTCCCGGATTCTGCTACTTGACCATAGCATCAACCAATGTATATTGGTTCCTTTCAAACTGCTTCCCTCAGCACCAAATAAACCTTCTCACAGACGTGGGTGTGGTGAGATAAGGATTTGGTAAAAGACCTCTCAAGGGTATGACAATGGAGAGGAAGAGAGTAGAGGAATTTGTAGAGTTTCTTAGATGAAGATTGGGGATGAGGCAATCTTGTTTTTCTCTAGGGTTTTCTCTCACAAAATTCTCTCTTGAAGCTCTCTACATTTAGTGGGTATAAGGGTCTATATATAGTGAGGTGAGATGAGAATACGAAGAGACATATTTTTGCCAAACAAGGTAAATTGGCAATTTGGTCTTGCGGCTTGTCCAAGTCGCGAAATCAAGTCACGACATAACGGCCTGGCCAGCTTGGGACTTTTGTCCTGTAGTGCGACAGCTGGCGCGACCCTTCAGCTTCCCTGCGTGCATCTCACGTGCCTGAAGTTGGCGACTTGCAGCTGCGAACCACCCGCGAGTCCTAGCCGCGAAGCTCTGCTTCTTTGCACATACTTGAGCTTTTCTTCACAACTTCTCACACACTACCCTTACAATATCCCACCTAAATACAAGGTTATTAAGTGCTTAGATTACAAGCAAATTGGCATGGAATAAAGCCAACTAGATGGTTGATAAATTTCAACCTTACAATCTCACCCTTTAGCTATTCCGTGACAAAACCCTAAAACAAACTCTAGAATTAATGCGTGAGTTGGGAACAGTTGGAAAACTCACTCACACCTAACTCTAGAATCTGCGAAACTTTAGAACCATAAGAACAAGTAACTCCTGAAACACAACAACACAATATGTTTATTGTATACATAAACTTGTAATGCATATGGAGCAAGCACAATGCGATCATGCACAATGGAATAAAGCAGTAAACCATGGCAAGACCAATAAAGGTAATCACTATAGCCAAGTGATCATAATGCTCATTCACACTTGGAATGAACATCCGGACATTCAAAACAATAAACACAAGGTAAATTGCTTGAATGACCAACACTCAACCAATGCACAGTACACGAAGTATGTGCATCTAGAAAAAATCCTATAAGGGCAAAAGAGTGACAGTACTTAGAAGAAAATGCAAGACATTTAATTGGAAGTACTGATATACCAAAGCACAAAGGCTGCATAAAGCATGGCACAAACCACAAAGGCCTACAAACGTGCATAAACAAACCCTTAAAACTTACATAAGCAACATGGGTACAAAAACAACAACAACAACATAAAGTGCTGAATGATATAAGATGGATACAGAAATATGGTAACAACTAAAGATAGACAAAAATAGTAAACAAAAGTCTATTAGCTGAAATTTGCCCCTTTCGTTGAGTTCTCCCCCTGCCAACAGCATCTTCCCCTTTTTGTCATGGAATAGCTAGTCGTCATTATCTTCTAGCTTTCTTTGAATTTCATCCAATTGAGTTTGAATCGAAGTGAACTTCGTATCCCATCGAATGCTGAGATGATTCAAGATGGAAGTAAGGTCGGACATATTGGAACTCAGTTCATGAACAGAAGCTACAATAGAGTCTAGCTTCTCGTCAACGGGAAGTGAACTGGAGCGTGAGCCACTGTGAGACGTGGAAGCTTCTGTTTTGATTCCCTTCTTGCTATGACCAATGCTAGCATTGAATGTGCGCATGTTGATTGGACATGGTTTTGTGCAGGGAAATTCATTCTCAAACGGATAGAGCCCTTTACGCTTCAGAATCCGTGAGATGAGTCAGCAAAATGGGATGCACATCCTTGATTCGGTTCATAGAACAGTTTTACGAAGGATATGAAAGATATGAGCACAGATGTCAATCTCGACATCAGAAATCAGATCATGAAGAAACAGTGCACGCCCGAGATTCATATACCCTGTGCTGGATAGGGGATACAAGTTGTGAAACGTGACGATCGTGAGCACCCTCAATTTTACAGGAAGAGATGAAACACTGACTGAGTTTCCATTTGAGGAAAATTCCAGATTTTCCCCAAGAGCTGCTTTAAGTAGTTCTTCATCCAGATGTAGATCATCATAGACCGGTGAGACCCCAAGAATTGGCCTGTTGATGTGCAGAATATCTACTAGGTATGCGGGAGAGACCGAGAAACTTTTTCCTCTAACCCAGCACTTAAGTTCATCTATTTCAACAATTGCATTGGCATAGAACTCTTTGACCAGATCTTCATATGCATCATCAAGGTCAGAGAGGAGATAATTCCAATCCTTGCGCGCAAACCATTGAGAAATGTTGATGTCAAACAGAGAATGTTGGTCAAAGACTCTTTCAATCAGAGGTGTAGCCTTTTTGAAGTATTTGTCATGAGTCTGAAAGGCAGCATATGATCGAAACCTGTTGGGATCGAACACATCAGATGGGGAACGAGCCCGCTTTGGTCTAGGATAAAAATCATCAATTTCAATAACATGTTCCTTTCCTTTACTGCTGCCTCCTTTCACAGCTGATCTCTTGAATGGAGACATTTTAACTCTGCATCATGATATTACACACACAAGAAACACCAAACATAACAACAAACATTATTAGCAATGTGTCAGTGCCATACCATGTGTAATGAAGGAAACCCTAAATACTTGATATTTGGGTTCAAAACATGACAATGAGTGTGTGTAACCAACTAATACCACAGTAGGTACACAAGATTGAGAAAATCAATGTAAGAACCAGCACAAACAAGCAATATATCCCGAAAATCGGAAACCCATATTCGAACATGATAAGTCACAACCCATAACAACATCTTCACAAAAAAAAAATGCTCAAACCAGTAAGTATGAAGGGAAAGGAAGAAAGCCCATACCTTTTTGTGGAAGATTTGAGAGAAGATGATGCAGAAATGGAGGATTTTCACAGAAAAGCTTAGAGTGTTTGTAAGAATAAAATGAGGAAGACAATGAACAGTCACAAAGGTACGAGGGAAAAACTAAAAGTTTTTTTAAAATTGTCTTGAAAATGCAAAACACGCGTTTTTCACGACTGGATCAAGTCGCCAGGTTAGGCCGCGAAACACTGTGAAGAGAAGAAACTTAAGAAATTTCTCTAAGTGTTTTTCGCGACTGGAAGGTCTACCCGCGAGATAGTCGCGATATGAGCCGCGAAAATCTCTGAGTACCTCTTGCGACTAGACCTTCCACCCGCAAACCAGTCGCCATACTGACCCGCGAAAACAAGAAAACTCAAATTTTGGAAAAAATTTTCTAAGTCTTTTTCACGATTAGAGTATTTACTCGCCAGTTAGCCGCGAAAAATCTGAGAGTGATCTCGTGACTGGGACATGTGACTGGGCCAACCCGCGACTTAGTTGCCAAAATAGGGCCACACTGTTTTTGAAATATTTGACATTTTTTTGTAAAAACAAAGTACTTTCCAAAAACAAATCAAAACACTCAAAAATCTTTTTGTGTTTGACCAACAAAGATTGAGCATGTGAAAACACATTTAATCAAGTACAATAACACAAATGAATATGACATTCATTGAATATAGACTTGTGTGTTGTGTGTGGATATCAAAAATGAGATAGTCCTTAGTCCAATGTGAAACTTCAATGATCAATTCAATCAAGGCATACACAACTAGCACTAGATAATGTGATTTATCTCAATTATAGAAACATGCATATATGATCTCCCGCAAGTACTTGATAACAATTCTTTGAAACTTTACATTTGGCTCCATATTCAACATATCATTTGCAATTTTTGAGCAAAGAAAATCTCATTGAGAGATAGATGCCTGAAATTTTTGATATTTCAATTGATGTGTTAGCCTTTGGCTTTTTGGGCATCATTCATACATTTTATTTTGGTCGCTTTCCCTTTTTCCTAGTTGAATACTAGTTTGTGCGACAGGCTTTTGCAGCTCTATATCTCTTTTCATTTGGAGATTTACATTTAGAGAGCTCTTTTAAGTAAAAAAATAAAAATAAAAGGTGGGAAGATATATAGGCATGAGTCTATGCATGTCTCAAGATAAACAAAATCATTCACTAATCATTCATGACAAGGTTGAAGATCTATTTACAACAGTCACATAGATTTCAGAATTTCTTCCACAATAATATGAGTGCATGAGAGACAAGCTAAGCTCGTTAAATGCACAAAGCCATAAGTACAAAGGTACAAGGCAAAACATGCTTTGAGACAAAAAAACTCAACAAAGTGATCAAACTTTTTGGATTTTCTATTTTTTATGTGTTTTTGGATTTTTGACACAAAAACATTAAAAACCAAAGGAAAACAAAAAAAACAAAAACATTTAGACAAACAAAAGACCCACTCAACAAACCAAAAAAAATGTCATGGAAGATTGAGTTTAAGAAATGATACCGACACCAATTGTCTTGCGCAGGGATTCAAACCTAGGGCCATCAAGAGGTTTGGTGAATATGTTTGCCTTTTGATTGTCAGTTTTGATGAATTCTAGACATACTATCTTGTCCTCTACCAAGTCCCGAATGAAGTGATAGCGGATCTCGATATGTTTTGATTTGAAGTGCTGAACTGGATTCTTTGACAGGTTTATGGCACTAGTATTATCACAGAACACACACATAATGTCTTGAGAAATTCCATAGTCATGCAATAGCTTTCTCATCCATAACAATTGTGCACAACAACTTCCTGCTGCAATGTATTCAGTTTCAGCCGTTGACAGAGATACTGAATTTTGCTTTTTGCTCATCCATGAAACTAAGTTATTTCCAAGATAGAAGCACCCACCAGAAGTACTTTTCCTATCATCAATGCACCATTCCCAGTCAGCATCTGAATATCCCGCCAAACACTCATTCGAATCTTTTGTATACCAAATTCCATAGTCAGATGTGCCATTTACATAGCGAATGATTCGCTTAATTGCTGTTAAATGGGATTCTTTAGGAGCAGCTTGAAACCTTACACATACTCCGACACTGAATGCAATATCTAGCCTACTTGCTGTGAGATAGAGAAGACTACCAATCATACTCCGATAAAGGGTTGGATCAACGTTAACACCGGCTGCATCTAAGCTCAACTTTGCCGAGGAACTCATGGGAGTAGAGGTGTGTTTCTTGGAGTCCAAACCAAATCTTTTGACAAGATTTTTGGCATACTTCTCTTGAGAAATAAATATACCATCTCTCCGTTGTTTCACTTGAAGCCCAAGGAAGTAGTTCAACTCTCCCACCATGCTCATTTCAAATTCCCTTTTCATTTCTTCCGAGAACTCGTGAGCAAGTTGATCAATTGTGGATCCAAATACAATATCATCCACGTATACTTGAGCGACAAGAAGGGATTTTTCATCTCTTTTAACAAACAATGTGCGATCTGCTTGACCTCTCTTGAACCCATGATCTAATAGGTAAGTAGTGAGACGATCATACCATGCTCTTGGCGCCTGCTTCAACCCATACAAAGCTTTCTTCAATCTTAGTACATGACCCAGGAAATGGGGATCTTCAAACCCCTTGGGTTGTTCAACGAAAACTTCTTCATTAAGAAAGCCGTTTAAGAAGGCACTTTTTACATCCATTTGATATAACTTGAAATCCATGATGCATGCTATGGACAAGAGAATTCGAATGGACTCTAGTCTTGCTACTGGAGCAAATGATTCATCAAAATCTATGCCTTCCACCTGAGTATACCCTTGAGCCACCAATCTAGACTTATTTCGGATAACTTCACCATCTTCATCTGTTTTGTTCTTAAAAATCCACTTGGTGCCAATCATATGTGTATCTTCAGGCCTTGGAACCAATTCCCATACATCATTTCTAACAAATTGGTGTAGTTTCTGGTGCATAGACTCTACCCAATTCTCATCTTTCAGTGCTTCTTCTACCTTTTTAGGTTCAAATTAAGCAAGATAGCAGTTGTATGTTATATGGTTAGCAGTATACTTTGGCCCTTTTCTCAAACGAAGTCCCTCGTTCACATCCCCAATAATATTACTTGATGGGTGATTGAGAGTCACTCTTGATGAAGGTTTCTTGGTAGTTGAGAGTTCCTCATCACGAGAAATTGGGATTTGAACTTCTAGAGAAGTGAGAGGACTTGAGACTTCTTGTGTTGATCTAGTCTCTCTTCTTGATATAGAAGGTGTGGACTCCTTTTCAGGTGTTACTTTCTCAGCATCATCACTTAGAGGCATATCATCAACATCCTCATTTTCCTTGAGTTTGAGCCCCTTTCTATCATCCTCAATTTCCTTTTCAGATATGGTGTCGTCTATGACCACATTGATTAACTCCATTATTGTCTTAGTGCGCTTTTTATACACTCTATAAGCTCGGCTATTTATGGAGTATCCTAGGAATATTCCTTCATCACTCTTAGCATCAAATTTTCCTGGATTTTTCCTGTCATTTAGAATGTAGCATGTGCTCCCAAATACTCTGAAATACTTCACCTTGGGTTTCTTTTCCCTCCATATTTCGTATGACGTCTTCTTTGTCCCTGCTCGGAAATAAATTCTGTTACAAATGTGACAAGATGTGTTCACAGCTTCAGCCCAGAACCTTTGAGGTATGTTTTTGTTGGGTAGCATGACTCTAGCCATCTTTTGGATCACCTGGTTCTTTCTTTCAACCACCCTATTTTGTTGTGGAGTCTTTGGAGCTGAAAATTCCTTCTTGATACCATGCTCTTCACAAAACGACTCAAATTTAGCATTCTTGAATTCCTTCCCATGATCACTTCTGATTTTGACTATGGAAACTCCTTTTTCATTCTGCAGTCGCTTGCATAATCTTTGCATTTTATCACATGCTTCGGATTTCTCTCTAAGGAATTCCACCCAAGAGTACCTTGAGAAATCATCAACTACCACCATAATGTATCTCTTTCCTCCTAGGCTTTCAGTTCTTGTAGGCCCCATTAGATTAACGTGAAGAAGTTCCAAACACCGTGAGGTAGCAATCACATTCACCTTGTGATGGTTTGCTTTTGTTTGTTTCCCCATTTGACATGCTCCACATATAGTCTTTTCCACCTTTCCAAACTTTGGTAGTCCTTCAACTGCCTCAAGTTTGGAGACTTTACATACTTGTTTGAAGTTTGCATGTCCAAACCTGTGATGCCAAAGTTTCAGCATATCAACACGAGCACTTCTACATGAGATGGGTGCCGTAGGAACTACTCCATAGCAATTATCAGTAGTCCTATTTCCCTCCAAAACTTGAATCCCTTTTTCATCAATGATTATGCACCCCTTCTTTGAGAATTGGACAAGGAACTCTTCATCACATATTTGAGTAATGCTTAAGAGATTTGCCTTCAATCCTTTGATGTATAGCAATTCTTTCAGTAAAGGTAATCCCGGTATTTCAACCGTTCCTTTCCTGAGAACTTGAGCATGACTCCCATCACCAAAAGTCACATAGTCACATGCTTTCTCTTTGAGAGTCTTAAACAGTGATTTATCTCCTGTCATATGACGAGAACATCTACTATCAAGATACCATAAGCACGAGTTAAATACCTTCAATGAGGTGTGCACAAACATACAAGCATGAGACAAGCATTCTTGACCACCAAACAAAAATTCATTGTTACTTTCCATGCTTTTCCAGATTGAATTTTCTTTTTTAGATTATCAACCTTTTCATGCAATGTTCTATTTCTTCTTTTGTATTTCTCAATCAAAGAATTAGACTCACATAGACTATTGTGTAGAATGTGGCTCTTATTTTCAAAGTATTTCAGCAAGTGAATGAACATCCTAGCATGTTTTCTGGATTTAATTAGCTCTAAAAGTTCATTTTTAGAATATCCTTTAAACATACTCATAGAGTCATTATCACAGACACTTAAACCACAATTCAGCATGACCCTTTTTACAGCTATATCCATTGCCAAAGGGTCTAGGATCGCACTCAGGTAATCAAACCACAAAGAATGCACCCGCTCTAATACCAATTGAAAGTTCAATATGGGTATGAAACACCCTTGAACGTTTAGACCCCAAATTATAAAAATACCAATTCAAGCTTTATATCAAATAATTAATGTGCGAAACATGATAATAAGCCAATAACAGAATTGATAGACAATCTAAGCCAAATATAAACACATCCACAACAGTAAATATAAGGCAAAGATAAAGGGAAGAACGATGCAAACACATGGACAACACACGATGTGTTATTGAAGAGAAAACCGAAGTCCTCGGCGTAAAACCTCTCCGCCGCCCTCCAAGCGGTGATAAAATCCACTAAAGAATGTAGTTGGGATACATGAACAGCAGAAGACCCTCCAAGCCTAATCTACCCAGGTACCTAAGCCTTCCAAGCTTCTTACTCCAATGAGGTTACGCCGAACCTATTTCTTCTTTAGCTTCCCAGATTCTGCTACTTGACCATAGCATCAATCAATGTATATTGGTTCCTTCCAAACTGCTTCCCTCAGCACCAAATAAACCTTCTCACAGACGTGGGTGTGGTGAGATAAGGATTTGGTAAAAGACCTCTCAAGGGTATGACAATGGAGAGGAAGAGAGTAGAGGAATTTGTAGAGTTTCTTAGATGAAGATTGGGAATGAGGCAATCTTGTTTTTCTCTAGGGTTTTCTCTCACAAAATTCTCTCTTGAAACTCTCTACATTTAGTGGGTATAAGGGTCTATATATAGTGAGGTGAGATGAGAATATGAAGAGACAAATTTTTGCCAAACAGGGTAAATTGGCGGCTTGGTCTCACGGCTTGTCCAAGTCGCGAAATCAAGTCGTGACGTAACGGCCTGGCCAGCCTGGGACTTTTGTCCTATAGTGCGACAGCTAGCGCGACCCTTCAGCTTCCCTGCGTGCATCTCACGTGCCTGAAGTTGGCGACTTGCAGCCGCGAGCCACCCGCGAGTCCTAGCCGCGAAGCTCTGCTTCTTTGCACATACTTGAGCTTTTCTTCACAACTTCTCACACACTATCCTTACAATAATCCCACCTAAATACAGGGTTACTAAGTGCTTAGATTACAAGCAAATTGGCACGGAATAAAACCAATTAGATGGTTGATAAATTTCAACCTTACAAAAATCAAATCTCGAATATCATCATATTTGAGTTTGCTTTTCTCTGCAGAATTACTCACTGCTATTCTCATGGCTTCTTAGTTGTTTGGTAAAGAAACCAAAATAATCAATGCATGAACCTCATCATCAAATTCAATTTCCACCGTGGATAATTGATTTGTGATTGTATTAAACTCATTCAGATGCTGCGCTACAGGAGTGTCTTCTGCCTTCTTCAGATTAAATAACTTCTTCATCAGATACACCTTCTTGTTAGCTGATAGCTTTTCATACATACTAGACAAAGCCTTCATCAAATCCACTGTGGTCTTTTCTTTCACAACATTATCCGTATCTGATCTTGACAGAGTTAATCGAATAACTCCCAATACCTATTTATCAAGAAGGTTCCAGTTTTCATTTTTCATAGTTTCAGGTTTCATCCCCAAAAGAGGCAGATGCAAATTCTTCCCATAGAGATAATCTCCAATCTGCATCCTCCAATATGTGAAGTCTGTTCTATCAAATTTCTTAATTCCTAAACCCTTGCCTTCTTCTCCGACCATTGCTTCCACTCTAACCTTAGCTCTGATACCACTTGTTGGGTCCCAAATAATATTATATAAAAAAAATAGCAATTCAAAATAGCAATCACACATAAAAACACAAATATTTACGTGGAAAACCCTTTCTCTTTGAAGGAAAAAACCACATAACAAACTCCGAATAATTTCACTATTATCAAATCAATTACGATAACTCTTGTGTATGCCTCATGGCTAAAAAAAAAAAAATCTCTCTTATTTTTCTTTACTCTCTCACATACAAATTATTTTTCTCAAAGGGGGCAATCCTTTTTTTTTTATTCTTCAATATGCAGCACACTCTTTCTTTTTCTTATGCGGCACCCTCAAAATCACATATAATCCTTATCTAAATAACCCTTGCCGTAAACCCCTAATAACACACAAATACTAAATCCACTTGAACTAGGAATACCAGCTAGCCACAAAGTAATAATACAAGCCCATATGTGGGCTTTTGCTTTGTGGACTGGACCCCGTGCTTTATGCACCCAACAAAAATATCATAGAATCAATTTATGATTTTTTTTTAAAAAATAAAAATTTATGAATTTTGCTCTATAATGATTCCTTTTTATTATTGGGTTAATACATCAATCAGTTTTTTACGTAAGTGGGATTCAAACTCCCGATCTTTTATTCAACGACTAGAAATTTTATTAGATAAGCTAACCGAAACCCATTGGAATTTTATTTTACATTCTACTAATTATAACTTATCATATATATATATATATATATATATATATTTTTTCTCTCTATTAAATAACTATAGTTTACAAATCAAACAAGAAGAAACTCGTGGGTAAGAGGATTTTTTATGTGAGAGAGAGAGAGAGAGAGAGAGAGAGAGAGAGAGAGAGAGAGCACTTTTCACTTCCATTACAATTCGTATTTCAATTTTCATTTTCCTATAGAGAGCAGTTTCACTTTCCAAATGAAAAACATCTTACTGAATACTAATTTAACTAGTCCATTTCTAAAATGGGGAAAAAAGTTGTTCATTTCTCATTCATTATTGGTTTAATTATTTCTAAAAGCAAAAATAAAAATGGTCCATTTCTCATTTATTGTTGGTTTAATTATTTCTAAAGGCAAAAAATAAAATTTGAAAAGTTCATTTCTCATTCATTATTGGTTTAATTTCGTTCCATCAATTCGTATTGTAATTATTTATAGATAAAAGCAAAAGCAATGCAAACAAGGGAGATACGTGGCTACAGTGATGTATGAGGTTTCCTAGTTGGACTATTCATATGTGAACGTAGTGTGCAGACATGGTCATTTTCAAGAAACTACGGTGACCATATATCCTTGTCTACATTACTAGCTAATAGCTGAATAGTCCGCTGACTTTTATAGTCTACTCAAAAAATTCTCCCACAAAAAAATAATGCTTACTACAAATAAATAGATAATTGAATTATAGTTGTTTTTATAGCTGAGGGATTAAATAGGTTCATGATAATAGGTGTCATTTTAGGGTAATAGTTCTTAAACCAATGCCCTTACAACATTCATTAACATTTCCCATATAAGTATACTAATTTTAGCAATTTGATTCAATAAAAATACACTTGTAATGATATTATTGATCCTTTTAAAAGACGTCAAAAAAAAAAAA
>NW_027069521.1:347466-461015 GCF_002906115.3 Quercus suber
AGAGAGAGAGAGAGAGAGAGAGAGAGAGAGAGAGAGAGAGAGAGAGAGAGAGAGAGAATTTATACAAGTAAATCTCCCTAACTGAATAAAAAGAACCCCTGGAAGTACGAATTAGGTCCATAAAAGGTGGAGTTGGTTGATCACAGATTCCTAACTGAAAAGCCTACCAATCAAGGGAGTTAATATCGTACCAGAGGTCGTTTCAGTTTAAACATAGGAATAATATATTTGGTACCGGTTAATACCGATGTACCGTTTCGGAGTTACCGCAAAATTATATATATACACACACACACACACACACACACACACATATATATATATATATATAGTCATTAACATTTAAACTAAATAAATTTAGTATCCTTATAGTAATTATTTTACTAGTATATTTTTTTTAAATGAAAGAATCAAGAAACAATAAATACATCTCTTGTTTTCTTCACTCATTGGTACTGTTGCCTTTTTAACTTTTTCCTCTCCACACGTTTCTCTCTCTCACAGTCACAGGTTTTCACATCTTTCAATAAATAAATAAATAAATTACTAATATACTCTTTTACACTTTCTTCTCCACTTTCAAATTTCCAACAATTTTAGCTCTATCTTCTTAGTTTTGTCTTTTGAGCTTTCATTTTTGTCTCGTCTCTCTCAGTTTTGTAGTTTTGATTCTGAGTTCATTTTGCTGCTTGTGTTGCCGTCCATCACCACTTAAGATTTAGTGAGAGGCCGTTGGATTCAATGAAAAAAGAGATAGTGAGTGCATAAGGGATGAATTTATTTTTGGGTTACAGGTCAGTGGACTGGTATCTATTAACAGGTCAAAATTTGGTATTTTTCCCGGTACAGCCAAAACAACTCCAGTATTGCTGGTATTTATTCCGGAACAAAGTTGATGTGTTTCTATACTGGCCAAGCTACCGGTGCGGAAAATACCTACAGTACTAGCTAGTACGGTACGAAATTCACTCCCTTGCTGCCAATACCAACTGATTCTTGAACCTTCAATATGACACCATTTGAGCAATACCAATACATTAGCTATTTGCTTTAATGAAACGATGCGTTTGATTGCCTTTGGTCTTCAAACTTAATGAAACGGACTGTTTAGCTTTATCATCTTCAACATCCCCCCTCAAATGAAAGGGGGAAGAAATCACCATGAGTTTGCGTTGTTGAGCTTGAAATAAAGGGGCAATCAAGGGCTTGGTGAAGACATCAGCCAAGTTATCCTTGCCAGCGATAAAACGAAAACACATATCCTTTTGAAGAAGCTTTTTCGGACAAAATGATAATCCACTTCAATATGTTTGGTGTGCGAATGAAAAACTGGATTTGCAGAGAGTGCAATAGCATCGACGTTATCACACCATAGCACAGGAACATGATAAAGGAATAATCGAAGTTCTTTAAAAAGAATATGAAGCCAAGCTAATTCAGTAGCAGTGGTGACCGATGCTATCTATTCAGCCTCAATGGAGGAATGGGAAACAGTAGACTGTTTCTTTGAGGACCATGAGATAGGATTGGACCCAAGGAAAACTAAGAACCTAGTGGTAGAACGATGATCAGTGGGGTGACCAGCCCAATCTCCATTAGCAAAGGCTGAAAAAGTCAAGGAACTTGGTGAGAAGTGAATGCTATGATTCAAATTACCCTTTACATAACACAAAATACATTTGGCAGCTTCAAAGTGAGTGGTAGTTGGATGATGCATAAATTGACATAGCTGGTGAACATTGAAAGCTAATTTAGGTCTTGTAAATGTCAAATATTGAAGAGCCTCCACCATATGTCTATAATAAGTTGGATTAGAAAGGGTAGTACCCTCATGTGCCAACAATCTGATACAGGGGCAACAAAGAGTTTTTGTGGGCTTGGCATTCTCCATTTGGAATCTATGAAGCACATCTGAGGCATATTTGGTTTGAGTCAAGGTAAGATCAAACTTAGTAGGAGTAATCTAAATGACTTAGGAAGTAATTGAGAGAGCCCAAGTCCTTAAGTTCAAAGGTGTGACTGAAGGCAAAGATGAGACTAAAGATCTGTAAAGAACTGTTAACTATGATAATTATGTCATCAACAAATAAGAGAAGATATATGATGGTATTTGAAGCTTGGAAAATGAAGATAGAGTTGTTTACAAAGGAAGCAGTGAATCCTAGATGAAGAAGATTGAAGGTAAACCTCTCAAACCAAGCTCGAGAGGCTTGTTTGAGACCATAGAGGGACTTCTTCAATTTACACACATAGTCAAGATGTTGAGAATCTACATGTCCTAAGGGTTGGTGCATATAGACCTCTTCTTTCAAGAAACCATGTAAAGAGACATTAGAGACATCAAGTTGTCTTAAAGGCTAGTTGAAGTTAACTGCAATGGCCATAAGTAACCTCATTGTAGCAGACTTAATCACAGGACTAAAGGTCTCAGTGTAATCCAATCCAACCTACTGATGACACCATTTAGCCATCAATCTTGCCTTATACCTAACTATAGAACCATCACTGTGAAGTCTGAGCTTAAACACCCACTTGAAAGCAGCCAAATTTACATTAGGAGGAGGTCGAACCAGTGACCAAATTTCTTGCTTTTGAAGAGCTTGAAATTTAGTATCCATAACATCACATCACTTAGGATATTGAGAGGTAATTTTGTAAGGGGAGGTTCTGTGTAAGAGTAGTCAATAACAACTTTGTAGCACATTTTTGGTTTGGTAATACCACTTTAGATCTAGTCTACATAGGATGCTAATTTTGGATATTGTTGATGGATGAGGAAATAGGAATAAGGTCAGGAGTAGAGGTAGATGTAGGTATTGCAGAGTAGGGGACTACAAAATTTGTCACTGCAAAATTTGGTACTATAAAATTTGGTATAGCAGAAGTGGGATTGTCATGTGGATGAGAGTTAGGAAAAGGAACAGTGGGAAGCTCGGTAATGGAAGAGAAGTGAGATCAGGTTGGGTAGAAGTGTCTAGGTGCTTAGTAACAAGGCAAGACAGTGATAACCTTTAGAGACTGTGGAATAACCCAGAAAAAGCCATTCTTTAGATCTAGGTTCTAGTTTATGAGAATTATAGGACTTGAGATAGGGATAACAGGCACAACCAAATACCTTGAGTTTAGATAAATCAGGTTGAGAGTAATATAATTTTTGCCAAGGAGAATGAAAACTAAAGACAGAAAGGGAAGTAAATTGATTAAGGAGATTGCTGTTTGAATAGCATAAGACCAATAGGCCCTTGAAATGGAATCTTAAGACAAAAATGTGATTGTAGTCTCAATAAGATGCTTGTGCTTCCTTTCAACTAAGCCATTTTGTTAAGGAGTGTATGGGCATGAAATTTATGTATGATACCATTTTGAGATAGGTAAGACTTAAAATGTAAGATGTGTATTCGCCACCTCCATCAGACCTGAAGATCTTAATCATGATAGAAAACTGATTTTTAATCAAAATTTTGAAATGGACAAACTTATCAAAGACCTCAGATTTACTTTGAAGCAAATAAAGCCAAGTGAATCTAGTAAAATGATCAATGAAAAGAACATAGTATTTAAATCCATTCACTAATGTAGCATGAGCTAGACCCCATAAATCAAGATGAAAAAGTTCAAAAGGACTAGATGCAGTAAAATGAGACTTGGGATAAGGAAGTTTTATGCATTTTTCTATATAAGTAGTGTGTACAAGAGTAATTAGGATTGGTACACTTATTTGATACAAATTTGAATTTTGGAAAAAGAACATGAAAAACATGATCATGTGGATGTCCAAGTCTCATGTGCTAAAGGATTTTATTGAAAGCAGAAGACAAAGCAACACTATTGCAAAGCTTTAAAGCAAGTGAAGCTTTAAAGCTTTGTGAGGATAGAGGAGATAGACACCATCTTTACTCTTGCCCTGATAGAGAACATTCCCCGTGGCCAAAGCCTGAATAAAGAGTATGTTTTGATCAAAATAACACCAAAAATTATTATCATGACAAATTTTATGAACAGATGCAAGATTAGAAGCAATGGAAGGAACCCTAAGGACACTTTTAAGGTGAAGAGCAGAATAAGATGAAGGAATAGTGGAATTACCAACATGAGTGATAGGTAAATTTTGTCCATTGCCAATTGTGAGATGATCTTGACCATTACAGGGCTTAGGAAAGTTGAGATGATTAAGGCTTGAGGTCACATGGTCTATTGTTGCACTGTTAGAAAGCCAGGGCTCTTCTTGAGCAAGATATGCATTAGAGGCAGTAGCCATAGCAACAAGCTTGGTAGGTGGATGCTTTCCTTGATAAGCATAGTCCATCCTATGATAGCAATCTTGCCAAATGTCCAACTTTACCAAAGAGTTGGCAAGTAGCCCTCACTGATTTTGCACTAGAAAATTAATTATGTGAGAATTGGTTGAGTTGATTCTGTGGAGTGTTGGAAATTCTTCTTCCTTGACCTCCTCTATTATTGTAGTTACCTCTGCCCCTTCCTCTATTGTTGAAAGACTAATTGTAGGACTGATTATAGCCATTATTGTTGTTTGGCCTTGAGTTTGAAGCAGCTGCCATAGCAAAGATAGGATCTTAACTTCCTATCCTTTATTCAAGGACTCTTCTTCTACATTGAGTATTGTAGCAAGCCCATCAAAGCTAAGTTGAGTGCTTCTAGTCCTTATAGCAGACCTAAAGGCATTATAGTCCTTAGGTAGCCCCTTGATTGCTAATTCTTCATCATCAACAATTACACCAACAATCAAAATTTTGTCCCTAATCACTTTAATTTTCGGCAGGTAAACATCCACAGAATCAGTGCCTTTCTTGATGTTATGCAACTCTTCTTTGAGATTCATCACATGAGACCTAGAAATAGATGAAAACCTATTCTCTAGAACCTTCCACACCTCCATTGTAGTGGTACATCAAACTGTTAAAGCCATAATAAAAGGGGAAAGTGTGGAACTCATAAAGGTGAGCAAAGCCTTTTCTTTTGATCTCCAATTCACATAATCTAGATTCAGAATAGTTGTGAATGAACTAGAAAGATCCTTAAGGAACTTCCTTGGAATTAATTGAGGTTCCTCCAAGAGCTCAAACATCGAGTAGGTTTCTAAGACCATAGTGATCTTGTGCTTCCACACAATGCAGTTTATGTTGTCTAGCTTAACAGTCATCATGTTAGCCATGTTCGATAATAGCAATAGAGGTTGATTAATTACACTTATAGTGGAACTTGAAGGAGCTGTAGAGGAAGAAGCCACAGCTGAGCTTGATGCTACCATGGTTGAATTATTCACTGAGATCGATTACTCTAATACCATGAAGAAATTATAATAGAGAGAATCTAATAGTGTTTAGCAAGATTAAGGAACAATAAACAATTGCACAGAGAGAGAGAGAGAGAGAGAGAGAGAGAGAGAGAGAGAGAGAGAGAGAGAGAGAGAGAGAGAAATTGTATTTTGATCTTGCTTAATTACATTCTGGTGCTAGATACAGTATTTAGAAAATTAAATCTCACTAACTGAATAAACAAAACCCATGGAAGTACAGATTAGATTCGTGAAAGGTAGAGTTGGTTGATCATAGATTCCTAACTAAAAAGCCCACGAATACCAACTGATTCTTGAACCTTCAATATGACACCGTTTGAGTAATGCCAATACATTAGCTATTTGCTTTAATGAAACTATAAGGGACTTGGGCCAAGTGATCGGTACAGGCCCACCAAACTTAAGCCCAAATATGCAAGCCAAAACTAGCCTAGGGGATGGGAGCTAAACCGAATCTTGTGGGGATGAACCTGGCCTAACAATAAGTGTGTCTGGATCTAGAAAGCAAAGTTCGATGAACTCGTTAAGTGTTTGGTCACATCTCGGCCCACTACTAATTGTCAAGACAATATGAAATTAACGAGGAAGTAGAGAAGTTCAGATATTCATTGAGCACTAGAAGTGCTTTTAGGAAGTTTTTGTCGAGCACTATTTAGTGTTTGAAACAAGTTTCAAGAGAATCATCAGAAGAAGTGATAATTCCTTGGGATTTTGGGTGACAGTGGGATTGCATGGAATTTGCAGAAACGATAATGATTTGAACCCTACTTAAAGGAGATTATATAAGGGGAGTGAGTGGCTCAAAAAGGGGGTGGAGTGTAAGAAGTAGGTGATTTGAGAAAAGTAAACACAAGAACTAAAAGAGATATATGAGAGATGGTAAGAGGCAAAGTCTGAGACGGAGAGGGTTTTTTGGGCTAGAAATCACAAAAGTACTTGTAGTTGGGCTATCTAGGCTTTGCTTGAGGCTAAACCTGAAGGTTTGTGAGGAATCCCACCAATAAATAGATTTAGAACCCAAATTCACCCCCATACTTATCTATGTTAGCAGGGTTGGGGCACCACAATTGGCGCTGTCTGTGAGGATCCTACTCAACTAAAGGCTTTGAGCTTGCTTAACATCATCTAGCTATGGAGGGTCCGCAAGTTGGAGAAGGCTCTGCCATAGGAAATCATTTGAGGGCTTCCTTAAGGGGTCGTAAGAGGTTGGAAAGGGGGTAGCAGTGCATGCTGGAAGGATATCAGACTGAACAAGATTCAGATGAGGGCTCTTTGCAAGTAGAACGAATTGTGTCTTATGTCCTTGAGTGATCTCATCGAAGCGATCGGGAGTGAGAGTTGGAGAATTTACAAAAAAAGTTAAGGACCTGGGGATTGAGCTGAGAGGCTAACATCGTAGGAGGGACCAAGATGATTCATCTGACATCCTCGATTACATAGGGGGAGAATCATCTCGTGGTGGCAGTACACGTCGGTCAAGGGATAGATCTCATGAAACCATGGGCATTGGCATGAATCCCCCATTATGATAGGCAGAAGTGTCATAATGTTGAGTTGGATGCCATGAGTTGGGGCATTGAAGAAAGCTATTTGATCACCCTTTTTTGACAAAATTGAGCGTACGAAAATGCCGAGGTGGTTCACCCGTCCTCCGTTTACCATTTATGATGGAAAAATGATCCGATAGAACATGTAAGTCACTATATTCAGATGATGTCACTTTATTTTCAGAATGATGGTTTGATGTGCAAAGTGTTCCCATCTAGCCCTAGGTTAACAGCACTAAGGTGGCTTAATGGTTTAAGGAAAGGTTTTATTCACAATTTTGAGGAGTTGATGTAGATGTTCGGGGCAAGATTCATAACATGTGGCAAGGTTCCTCAATTGCTCAATGCATTGTTATCCATGAGGATGAGGAGTGGGAAGACCCTTTGATCTTACTTGAATAGTAACTGGGAGTTATATAATGAGATAGGAGGAGGAAATGTGCAGGTAGCCGCTAGTACCTTCTCGCTTGGGCTCCCCAAGAGTTGGAACTGAGGGACTCTTTAACTATGCATCCCCTTGAGGACATGCATCAACTTATTAAAAGGATTGAAAAGTATAAGAGATTGGAAGATGACTAGCTACAGGGCAAAGGCAAAGCCTTGTTTTCCAATAGCTCCCCAGTGAAGCTAAACCACGCGCATTAAGGAAAATTTGTAGATTTCGGCAAACGACACTGTAACTTTCAAACAGAATAGTTGGAAACATTGTCATTTGGGGTCTATTATGGGACTTGGGCAATGAAATCTCATTGGTCTTTTCCTTTTTCATCTTTTTAAAAGTGGATGTTGTAAACCATTACACACCATTGGCATATATAAAGAAAGAGGGAAAATGCTAACGGATTCTGTTAGAGCAATAATTAATAATTTATTTAAAGAAAGTTTTTATAGGAAAAGAAAAGAAAAATTAATGTTTTGATAGCTTTTTCTATTTCCTATAAAAGTGGTGTCAAAACTTTCCTAAAATGGATTATTAACTATTACCCTAGAGGCACCTGTTAACATGACTTAAGAAAGATTAGGTGCTATTAGAGCACTAGCATTGGCGGTGCTAAATAGCTATATAGCTATTTTTAGCACCACCAATTCTAAAAAGTGAGCTACAATGGTGGAGCTAAACTTAAAAATTTTAGCTCCTCATCTATAGTGCACAGCTATAAATGGCTGTCCACTATAGCAAGAAGCTAAAACAAAAAATATATATATATATTATTAAACTTCTCTCTCTTCTCTCATTAAAAAAATATTTTCTCTCTCTCTCTCTCTCTCTCTCTCTCTCTCTCTCTCTCTCTCTCTCCCTCTCTCTCTCTCTCTCTTCGGCTTCTCTCCTTTCTTCTTTTTTTCCTTCTCATTTTCTCTCTCTTTAACACCTCCCTCATCTCCTCTCTGCTTCGCCAACTTGTCGAGACCCCATCTCCCTAAGCCCCATCGCTGATCTGTTACCCAAGCCCCATTGATGCCAAGTTTGTGCTGGATTTGTGTTTGTGTGCTGAGTTTGTGTTTGTGTTTGTGCTAGGTTTCTGCCAAGTTTGTGCTGGGTTTGTGTTTGTGTGCTAATTTGGGGTTGCTGGGTGCTAAGTTTCACAAAGGTGGTGGAGGTGGTGCCTGAAGATAGTGATGAAGATAGTGAAGAATAGGGAAAAAATAATAAATAAATAAATAAATAGTTTAATGTAATAGATATATTATTTTATTGTGTTATTTATATTGTTTTATTGTGTTGAAAGTTAAAATAAAACCGCTAATTTTAGATGTTTTGTAAAGTGAAAAGGTAAAATAGATAAAGTAATTTTTTGTGGTGCCAAATAGCTAAAAAAATAGCTCCACTAATGTTGATTCTCTTAATGATGTTGATTTGTGCTATTTGGTTTCTCTAGTGCTTGTTGCTTGTTTTTTGAGTGTGTGATATTTTATTTTATGTTGCTAGATACCATACAAATGAGGGAATATGCACAAAATTTCTAAGCACATATTTTTAATTATTATAAAATTAAAAGAAAAATCTGTACATGGACTTAGAATATTCTAAATGATACCAATATTGTCTTCAGTCAAGCTCATAAACGATACTAATAATGATAGAATTTTGTAGGTGTGACTAGTTACCCAACATTTAAATTTATTTTATTACTAACTCGGGATTAACATCGTGCGAGATCGCCTATATTAAATCAAGTAGTAATAGAATACACACAATCCATTAAAATTAATAGTTACGAGGTCTATATGATGAGCAGGTAAGAGGCTAGGCACCTTGCAATATTTGATTAACAACGATTACCCAATACAAATCATTTTAACTATTCTAATTTATTATGTAAGAATGATGGAATCAAGTAAATATAAGTTTAGATTTAGCTGGAGCTAGCTGCCTCTAACCGAGTCAGGGTTCAAAGTCAAAAAAGGATGTAAAGTATACGCTTAATTAAATGGAGGGCTCTAAGAGAAAGTTGCTAGTTTCATACCTAACTGATATTATTTTTTATAACAAATTGAGAAACTCTAATTAAATAATTATTACACCACATATAGGACTTCTTGTGCCTTTTGTTGAATTCATATTATATTTACTTTACTTCTACATGGTTTTTCATTTTATTGGATCACTTCTTTCTCAACAAATTATTATTGGTTAAATTTATTTATGTTAAAAAATTATGCTTTTACATTATTAGATGTAAATGTGCAATTTATATTAAAAATGATTTTATTTAAGATTAAAATTCTTTTATTTGAAAGTTTGCTAAACACATTTTTTTTTTATGCTTGTTTATACTTTATTATTTTTTTTACTAAATTTATAAAAATTATGAAAATTCAATTGAAATTTTTTTATATTACTTTGAATATTTATTTTAGATTTCTTTAAATTTAATATATTTATATTATTTTAATTAATTATGATTTTTTTACTAAATTTATAAAAATTATGAAAATTCAATTGAAATTTTTTTATATTACTTTGAATATTTATTTTAGATTTCTTTAAATTTAATATATTTATATTATTTTAATTAATTATGACATTATCACGGTTCAACTTTAATTAGTTTAATCTTAGTTCGACTTTAAAAATCTTGAACATCTTCATTTCTTAGTTCATTGAACGACTCAGTTTTTAAAACTATTAATACAATTATGATACAACTATGTGTTTAAATTTTATTGAAAATTCAAACTAAATTTTATCCTAAATAAAATGGAATAGGACAACATAATTATTGTATACATATGCTCTGCTGGTGTCATAGGTAATATTCTACCTTGCACAATTAGGCTAAATTCATTTACCTCAAACAGATACTAACACCATTCCAAAAAAACATACTAACACTAATGATAGGTTTGGTATTTTACAGGGAATGCAAAAGACCAACTTAATTAATCATCCAAATCCAACAGTCAGAGATTTATCATTTAATAAGATACATATATGCCAAGACTTATGTTGAATCTTCGTCTCTCGCATGTGGAAAAGTCACCCTGGAAAAAAAGTGTTTTTGCTAAGATTTTGTTTGCTTATATGATTTTGCTGGGAATCTTACCGGACATTGAGTCAGTCGCAGAGGGAGACTAGGGGCCCTCATTTCAACTGCCTCTCCAAATTGCCAAAGCTCAATTATTATTGAATAAAGTTTCTCTCCAAGACTAAAACTTTTCAAACTTCTCATATATCTATTTTTTTAGTGTAAATTTTGAAAATCTAACCGTTGAATTTTATGTTTCTTATGTTCTTAACATGCATAACAAATTTCATTCAAATTGAATATTATTATTCGATCAATAAACTTATTTTTTATACATAATTTTAAATCATAAAAATTTGAAATTTTAACATTTGTTTGATGAGATAGCAATTGATATTTGATTTTCTTGAAATTTTACATGCATGAAGAATATAATAACAACATGCAATTTAACGGTTAGATTTTCAAAATTCACACTCAATATAGAGATATATGAATAGTCTGTAGAGTTTCTCTCCAAACTAGTTTGGAGAGAAAATTTGTTCATTATTATTTGGTCCCCTTCAAAGAAAACAACAACTACAGTAATGGTATAATAAAAAAGAAAAAACTAAAGTTTAAATTTTTATAATAATAATAATAAAAAAAAAAAAACAACAACAAAACAAAATGGTATTGCCAAACCTTTTATGAACTCCATTTTTAATATTTAGTTTCAAAATTAAAATACAAATATATTTCATGAAATGTGAAAGTGATTTATTAAAATTTTCGTGAACGAAATTATTTGTGTCAATGACATTTTTTATATTTTAATGTGGTGACGCTCAAGATGGTAGAATTGTCAAGATGGACTACTCAATAAATTGCGAACCGTATATTTTCATTTCAATGAAGAATACAGCTTTGGGCCTTTGGCCTCTCTGAAAATGTTTTTTAGCTTCACCAGTCACTACAGTTTTGGACGTGTCATTTCAAGTATGGTTATAAATGAACCAACAAGGTGTTTATAAAAAAAACCTGTTCATAATTGTTTGTTTATAAACGAGCCAAATAAGGGTCGAAATATTGGACATGATCCGCGAATCCGACATGACATGACATGAAATTAGCAGGTTATGGTTTGAGACTTAATATGTATATGCTATATTTGAGTTGACACAACTAACCCGTTTAATAAACAGATTGGATTAGTGTTCGACATATAAAACCCGTTTGACCTGTTTAATTAAATGACGTTTTACTAATATACCCTTCAAACGTTATGTCTATAAACTTATTAGTTGTTGTGGTTTATTTTCTTTGATATATTGTGATTGATTAACTTGTGATATTGAGCTATGCTGTAATTTTGGATGATTATTTGTAATGCAGTTACTTGTTAGTTCTAAATTTTATATTAAAAATATTTATGTGATTGTTTTTTCATAAATTTTTTTTTTCATTTTGATAAAATCTAATAAATAGGTTAACACAACTGACCCGTTTAATAAATGGGTTGTGTTAGGGTTGAGAAATCTTGACCTGTTTAATAAACATGTCAGATTAGTATTGACCTATATAGTCGGATACTCATGAATTGACATGACACGAACCTAACACGCGAACATGAATTGCCACCTCTGGAGCCAAACTTGAGCCTTAATTTTAGGCTTATTTAAAAATGAGCATAGCACACGCAAAAAAAAAAAAAAAAATCATAAGTAGGCTTGTGGGCAATAGGGCTTAGTAAAAAACATGCTGAACTTAGCCCTATTTATGAGTTTGGTAATAATAAGATTGATATAAACTAATATCTTACTAAAATTTTAATTAATTGGGAATTGAGGACCACAAGCGTAAATCAATAGATTTGATTGTATGCTTAATATAAGCATGATAATATACTTGCATAATGTCTTTAGCTCGAAAGCCTGATATTGAGTTTGAGCTTGGTTTGACTAATGAATCATGTTAGGCCAAGTCGAGCTTAAGTTCTTGGACTATTTGACAAATTTAGGCTTAAATATAATTAATAGGCTTAGTTCAAGTTTAAGAAAAGTTTGATCATTTTATATTTATTGTCTAGTCAAGTTTAAACATCTAAAACTCAGCTTGAATGCTTTTAAAAACTCAGCAGAAACTCTAAGATACAAATTGAAAGAGACGTATCAAAAGAATTTTTTTTTTTTTTAATTTTTTTATAGGAGGCGTGCTTTATACTATATTATATATATATGGTTTCTTTTCAGAATTCTATTAGTATTAGACTGCTGTGATTCTTGTTCCGTATAGGCGTATAGCATTAATAGTAGGTTTTTTTTTTATAGTTAAATAAGGAAAAAAAAGAAGAAGACTTATATAACAATTCAACAAAGACTTAAAAGTACTATGGGAGATTCAAAGAAAGGTACTATCTGTAGGACTTCATGACTTACCAAGAAAATTAGGCCCTTAACACGGTTGTAAAGGGTTTAATTAAGCATCTTTGAGTCTTTGACGTATTGGGTGGGATCTTAGGGTCAAGGAATCAATTAAATATATGAAAGTAATTACAAAAAAAGAGGTAGGAAGCTCCAAGTCAAAAGAAGTGGGCGGATCTTTATATCAATTCACATCACAAATGATAAAAAAAAAAAAAAAAATCAAGTTAATAGTGTTAAAATTTTGCCTCCCATTCCCATCCCATTTGGTAGGACCAAAAAGACAAGATAGGGTGTCTCACTAAGTCTGATCGTTTAAGTAATAATTGATACTCCTATTTCTTTCTTGTTGAATGAATTCTAGTTATATATATATATATATGTATATAAAATTATTGAGGGTTTCAACTGTAGATGTCTTGCGAAGTTAGTATTGGTTTGGTAATTTACTTTTGGTGGCTTATTTTATTAAGTGGCATTTAGGAAATAAAGGACATTGTAAATATGGTCATTTCCAATATATTTGATCTCCTAAGTAGGACTTGTAAATGTTAGTGGTTTTTTTGTCTCAAATCCAACATCCTCTACTGTTGTTAGCCCCACTGTACCACACACCCCTCATCAGCTGTGCATACATATCTTTTCTCTTTTGAGTTTGATTTACTCAATTTTGGAGTAATTACCTCTTGAATTTGTGTATAGGAGTTCACATTTGATAGTTTATTATAAATGAACCTTAATTTTGAAAGACTGTTCAGAAAGTTGTTTGTGGCTTGTATTGTATTTTGATCTTGCTTAATTACATTCTGGTGCTAGATACAGTATTTAGAAAATTAAATCTCACTAACTGAATAAACAAAACCCATGGAAGTACAGATTAGATTCGTGAAAGGTAGAGTTGGTTGATCATAGATTCCTAACTAAAAAGCCCACGAATACCAACTGATTCTTGAACCTTCAATATGACACCGTTTGAGTAATGCCAATACATTAGCTATTTGCTTTAATGAAACTATAAGGGACTTGGGCCAAGTGATCGGTACAGGCCCACCAAACTTAAGCCCAAATATGCAAGCCAAAACTAGCCTAGGGGATGGGAGCTAAACCGAATCTTGTGGGGATGAACCTGGCCTAACAATAAGTGTGTCTGGATCTAGAAAGCAAAGTTCGATGAACTCGTTAAGTGTTTGGTCACATCTCGGCCCACTACTAATTGTCAAGACAATATGAAATTAACGAGGAAGTAGAGAAGTTCAGATATTCATTGAGCACTAGAAGTGCTTTTAGGAAGTTTTTGTCGAGCACTATTTAGTGTTTGAAACAAGTTTCAAGAGAATCATCAGAAGAAGTGATAATTCCTTGGGATTTTGGGTGACAGTGGGATTGCATGGAATTTGCAGAAACGATAATGATTTGAACCCTACTTAAAGGAGATTATATAAGGGGAGTGAGTGGCTCAAAAAGGGGGTGGAGTGTAAGAAGTAGGTGATTTGAGAAAAGTAAACACAAGAACTAAAAGAGATATATGAGAGATGGTAAGAGGCAAAGTCTGAGACGGAGAGGGTTTTTTGGGCTAGAAATCACAAAAGTACTTGTAGTTGGGCTATCTAGGCTTTGCTTGAGGCTAAACCTGAAGGTTTGTGAGGAATCCCACCAATAAATAGATTTAGAACCCAAATTCACCCCCATACTTATCTATGTTAGCAGGGTTGGGGCACCACAATTGGCGCTGTCTGTGAGGATCCTACTCAACTAAAGGCTTTGAGCTTGCTTAACATCATCTAGCTATGGAGGGTCCGCAAGTTGGAGAAGGCTCTGCCATAGGAAATCATTTGAGGGCTTCCTTAAGGGGTCGTAAGAGGTTGGAAAGGGGGTAGCAGTGCATGCTGGAAGGATATCAGACTGAACAAGATTCAGATGAGGGCTCTTTGCAAGTAGAACGAATTGTGTCTTATGTCCTTGAGTGATCTCATCGAAGCGATCGGGAGTGAGAGTTGGAGAATTTACAAAAACAAGTTAAGGACCTGGGGATTGAGCTGAGAGGCTAACATCGTAGGAGGGACCAAGATGATTCATCTGACATCCTCGATTACATAGGGGAGAATCATCTCGTGGTGGCAGTACACGTCGGTCAAGGGATAGATCTCATGAAACCATGGGCATTGGCATGAATCCCCCCATTATGATAGGCAGAAGTGTCATAATGTTGAGTTGGATGCCATGAGTTGGGGCATTGAAGAAAGCTATTTGATCACCCTTTTTGACAAAATTGAGCGTACGAAAATGCCGAGGTGGTTCACCCGTCCTCCGTTTACCATTTATGATGGAAAAATGATCCGATAGAACATGTAAGTCACTATATTCAGATGATGTCACTTTATTTTCAGAATGATGGTTTGATGTGCAAAGTGTTCCCATCTAGCCCTAGGTTAACAGCACTAAGGTGGCTTAATGGTTTAAGGAAAGGTTTTATTCACAATTTTGAGGAGTTGATGTAGATGTTCGGGGCAAGATTCATAACATGTGGCAAGGTTCCTCAATTGCTCAATGCATTGTTATCCATGAGGATGAGGAGTGGGAAGACCCTTTGATCTTACTTGAATAGTAACTGGGAGTTATATAATGAGATAGGAGGAGGAAATGTGCAGGTAGCCGCTAGTACCTTCTCGCTTGGGCTCCCCCAAGAGTTGGAACTGAGGGACTCTTTAACTATGCATCCCCTTGAGGACATGCATCAACTTATTAAAAGGATTGAAAAGTATAAGAGATTGGAAGATGACTAGCTACAGGGCAAAGGCAAAGCCTTGTTTTCCAATAGCTCCCCAGTGAAGCTAAACCACGCGCATTAAGGAAAATTTGTAGATTTCGGCAAACGACACTGTAACTTTCAAACAGAATAGTTGGAAACATTGTCATTTGGGGTCTATTATGGGACTTGGGCAATGAAATCTCATTGGTCTTTTCCTTTTTCATCTTTTTAAAAGTGGATGTTGTAAACCATTACACACCATTGGCATATATAAAGAAAGAGGGAAAATGCTAACGGATTCTGTTAGAGCAATAATTAATAATTTATTTAAAGAAAGTTTTTATAGGAAAAGAAAAGAAAAATTAATGTTTTGATAGCTTTTTCTATTTCCTATAAAAGTGGTGTCAAAACTTTCCTAAAATGGATTATTAACTATTACCCTAGAGGCACCTGTTAACATGACTTAAGAAAGATTAGGTGCTATTAGAGCACTAGCATTGGCGGTGCTAAATAGCTATATAGCTATTTTTAGCACCACCAATTCTAAAAAGTGAGCTACAATGGTGGAGCTAAACTTAAAAATTTTAGCTCCTCATCTATAGTGCACAGCTATAAATGGCTGTCCACTATAGCAAGAAGCTAAAACAAAAAATATATATATATATTATTAAACTTCTCTCTCTTCTCTCATTAAAAAAATATTTCTCTCTCTCTCTCTCTCTCTCTCTCTCTCTCTCTCTCTCCTCTCTCTCTCTCTCTTCGGCTTCTCTCCTTTCTTCTTTTTTTCCTTCTCATTTTCTCTCTCTTTAACACCTCCCTCATCTCCTCTCTGCTTCGCCAACTTGTCGAGACCCCATCTCCCTAAGCCCCATCGCTGATCTGTTACCCAAGCCCCATTGATGCCAAGTTTGTGCTGGATTTGTGTTTGTGTGCTGAGTTTGTGTTTGTGTTTGTGCTAGGTTTCTGCCAAGTTTGTGCTGGGTTTGTGTTTGTGTGCTAATTTGGGGTTGCTGGGTGCTAAGTTTCACAAAGGTGGTGGAGGTGGTGCCTGAAGATAGTGATGAAGATAGTGAAGAATAGGGAAAAAATAATAAATAAATAAATAAATAGTTTAATGTAATAGATATATTATTTTATTGTGTTATTTATATTGTTTTATTGTGTTGAAAGTTAAAATAAAACCGCTAATTTTAGATGTTTTGTAAAGTGAAAAGGTAAAATAGATAAAGTAATTTTTTGTGGTGCCAAATAGCTAAAAAAATAGCTCCACTAATGTTGATTCTCTTAATGATGTTGATTTGTGCTATTTGGTTTCTCTAGTGCTTGTTGCTTGTTTTTTGAGTGTGTGATATTTTATTTTATGTTGCTAGATACCATACAAATGAGGGAATATGCACAAAATTTCTAAGCACATATTTTTAATTATTATAAAATTAAAAGAAAAATCTGTACATGGACTTAGAATATTCTAAATGATACCAATATTGTCTTCAGTCAAGCTCATAAACGATACTAATAATGATAGAATTTTGTAGGTGTGACTAGTTACCCAACATTTAAATTTATTTTATTACTAACTCGGGATTAACATCGTGCGAGATCGCCTATATTAAATCAAGTAGTAATAGAATACACACAATCCATTAAAATTAATAGTTACGAGGTCTATATGATGAGCAGGTAAGAGGCTAGGCACCTTGCAATATTTGATTAACAACGATTACCCAATACAAATCATTTTAACTATTCTAATTTATTATGTAAGAATGATGGAATCAAGTAAATATAAGTTTAGATTTAGCTGGAGCTAGCTGCCTCTAACCGAGTCAGGGTTCAAAGTCAAAAAAGGATGTAAAGTATACGCTTAATTAAATGGAGGGCTCTAAGAGAAAGTTGCTAGTTTCATACCTAACTGATATTATTTTTATAACAAATTGAGAAACTCTAATTAAATAATTATTACACCACATATAGGACTTCTTGTGCCTTTTGTTGAATTCATATTATATTTACTTTACTTCTACATGGTTTTTCATTTTATTGGATCACTTCTTTCTCAACAAATTATTATTGGTTAAATTTATTTATGTTAAAAAATTATGCTTTTACATTATTAGATGTAAATGTGCAATTTATATTAAAAATGATTTTATTTAAGATTAAAATTCTTTTATTTGAAAGTTTGCTAAACACATTTTTTTTTTATGCTTGTTTATACTTTATTATTTTTTTACTAAATTTATAAAAATTATGAAAATTCAATTGAAATTTTTTATATTACTTTGAATATTTATTTTAGATTTCTTTAAATTTAATATATTTATATTATTTTAATTAATTATGACATTATCACGGTTCAACTTTAATTAGTTTAATCTTAGTTCGACTTTAAAAATCTTGAACATCTTCATTTCTTAGTTCATTGAACGACTCAGTTTTTAAAACTATTAATACAATTATGATACAACTATGTGTTTAAATTTTATTGAAAATTCAAACTAAATTTTATCCTAAATAAAATGGAATAGGACAACATAATTATTGTATACATATGCTCTGCTGGTGTCATAGGTAATATTCTACCTTGCACAATTAGGCTAAATTCATTTACCTCAAACAGATACTAACACCATTCCAAAAAAACATACTAACACTAATGATAGGTTTGGTATTTTACAGGGAATGCAAAAGACCAACTTAATTAATCATCCAAATCCAACAGTCAGAGATTTATCATTTAATAAGATACATATATGCCAAGACTTATGTTGAATCTTCGTCTCTCGCATGTGGAAAAGTCACCCTGGAAAAAAAGTGTTTTTGCTAAGATTTTGTTTGCTTATATGATTTTGCTGGGAATCTTACCGGACATTGAGTCAGTCGCAGAGGGAGACTAGGGGCCCTCATTTCAACTGCCTCTCCAAATTGCCAAAGCTCAATTATTATTGAATAAAGTTTCTCTCCAAGACTAAAACTTTTCAAACTTCTCATATATCTATTTTTTTAGTGTAAATTTTGAAAATCTAACCGTTGAATTTTATGTTTCTTATGTTCTTAACATGCATAACAAATTTCATTCAAATTGAATATTATTATTCGATCAATAAACTTATTTTTTATACATAATTTTAAATCATAAAAATTTGAAATTTTAACATTTGTTTGATGAGATAGCAATTGATATTTGATTTTCTTGAAATTTTACATGCATGAAGAATATAATAACAACATGCAATTTAACGGTTAGATTTTCAAAATTCACACTCAATATAGAGATATATGAATAGTCTGTAGAGTTTCTCTCCAAACTAGTTTGGAGAGAAAATTTGTTCATTATTATTTGGTCCCCTTCAAAGAAAACAACAACTACAGTAATGGTATAATAAAAAAGAAAAAACTAAAGTTTAAATTTTATAATAATAATAATAAAAAAAAAAAACAACAACAAAACAAAATGGTATTGCGAGAGAGAGAGAGAGAGAGAGAGAGAGAGAGAGAGAGAGAGAGAGAGAGAGAGAGAGAATTTTCACTTTCCAAAAAAATTTGATTTCCATTTTTGAAATAAACATGATTGTCATTATTATTATTATTATTATTTGAAAATATAACCACTGGTACTTATAAGACCATCTATAAGATAATTTTCTAATCTCTTTGCTATTTTATATATTAGTGTGTAACTCCGTGTATATGCACGAATACAATTAAAAACAATCACAATTATACAATTCAAATTATACATTTTGTTTAGAAGAGGTTCAAATTCGTGGTTTCTCGTTATATATATATATATATATAATTTAATTAGTTTAAGACTTTTCGATTTTTATACTTAATAATTCATTTGCCATAAAAATTAAAAATTTAGATGAACACAAGGTTGAAAATTGGACTCCAATTAAAATTCAATTTAAAATCTAATTGAATTTGGTACAGAATTAAAATCACTTGGTACAGAATTAAAAATTAAATGACATGTGGCACAAAATTGAAAATCCAATTAAAATCTAATTGGATTTTTTTTCTAAGTTTTGACTATATATATAGCACAAGTCGTCGTCATCCATGCACCATCGCAAAATATAGCTTCCTCACTCTATAATTGTTTTTGCATTTCTTTAAAAAGTTTTACTTGTTCTCATCTAGGCATATAACTAATATCACTTTATTATTTACTATTAATAATATTTGCTATTTATATTTTTTATACAAAGTATTTTGTAAAATTTTTTGAGACTGTAGAATTATTATACTTACTTTTGTTCTAAACTTGTCATTGATTGAACCAGTACTAACAAAATTTAAAATATACAATGGGTGTGATAGAAAATGAAAAACATCCTACAGAATACTATTTTTTATTTTTGAGAAAATACTGAATACTAATTTAAGTAGTCCATGTCTCAACCTAAAAAAGAAAAGCAAAGAAATATAAAAGTTGTCAATATTGGTTTAATTTCGTTCCATCGATTCGTTTTGTAATTGATTCTAAAAAAAAAAAAAAAAAATCGTATTGTAATTATTATATAAATATAAAGATAAAAGCAAGGCAAACGAGGGAGACACGTGGCTGATGTGTGAGTTTGTGACTGCTTTCGGCTTTACTACTTGGAGTATTAAATTCATATCTAAATGTTGGTCGTTTTCAAGAAACTACATAGACAATCCGCATTAGCTGAATAGTCCGCTAAAAAAAAAAAAGCTGAATAGTCCGCTGACTCGTGAGTTGAATTGACTTGTAGGCTTTTTTAGCAAAACTAAAAAAAGACCTTACACTTACAGTTGTTTTTATTGATGGTTACCGGAGACCAGACTCCAGGGTAAGCTAATATAGACAAGTTCCAAGTATAGCCAAACAAATTAGGTCCATCGTGCCTGACCTGTCCAAATTCCCCACTCTGCACGGAAATGGGGACTTCGTTTTAGAGGGACATTAGGAGTTTAAAGCATCCGTAGCCATGCATCTAATCCATTGCTCCAAGTTAAAAGCCACGTTTTATGTTCACTTAAAGACCCTTTTGATTGATTGGAAATTGTTTTAATCTTGTCTCTACACAGATTTGTAGATTTCCACATGCTTCTTGATAAATCTCGAGCAATAATGCAATGCTCTTTTTGGGGTCAATCTTTTGGTAAAGGACACAATAAAAACTCACTTCATAAAGTTTTCAAGAAAATATTGTAAACTTTAGTTGTGCCTATTGATATGTATATGTATGTATATTTCCTTTTTTAAAAACCTTTTCTATTAATAATTTAATTTTTAATTTTAAAACAAAAAGAGACCTCTGTAACTTTTACCCTCGATAAAAATAATTTCTCAAGTTGTTTGCAACCAAAGAAATATCAATCAATCTTTTTCATCACAATAATATAAGTGGGTTGAAGGATTCGAATCTAGATTCTTTCATTCGAGAAAATTAATATGACAGGAAAAATCAACCAATGAAGTAGTATTTAACAGTAGCACTAGATGTTAGGGTGGGTCCAATGGTGAAATTCCTAAGAGTGATTCCATCTGTGTCAAAATATTGGAAAAGTTCTAAAGAGAAAGGAAAGTGCAGGAAAAGTCATGATGGACTCCCAGTCTCCTAGCAAACGGTTGAGAAGGTATTGGTGCATGGAATGGAATGTCTCATAGTTTAGTTGGTGAAGTTCTCACCCAACTATGTAACACCTTACACCTTCATATGATGAGATATATGAGACATCCCATTCATGATGCCTGGACACATAAAATATTTCTTCGTCTTCTTAATTAGGTGCTTAAGTACAATGTTTTCAGCTTAAGCAAGTTCGTTTAATTGAAAACACAAAACAAAATTCCATTATGGTCCAATTTGGCTGAAAGCAAAAAAAATAGAGAAAAAGAAAGACACATTTTCTCGCAGCACCTAGGTAAATGCGTTTTCAAAAACGCCTCACGTCTCTATTGCTGATTTCAACACAACTATTTTATTACGTACCAGCGATGACATAGCTCAGGTTGGCAGATACAGGCATTTTCCGTGAAAAGAATTATCGGATAGCATTTCTATCTGAAATGGGTGGTGCTAAGACTACAAACTTTGCCACACTTTGTCCCAACTATTTTACATAATAAACTATGATTGACCGTTTCTTACTTTTATATGAATTTATAATTTTTTCTCGATTACTCATATTTATTTATGTAAGATAGTTTTGACAAAAGTTGTAACTTAGTTTGTAATTCTAGATTTATTGATATGAAATTTGGAAAAAGTATGAGCCATGAAAGAGAGAACCTAGTGGGTTGAGAAGGAGGGGGAGCCACCGAGGGCATGAAAGAGAGAGTGAGGAGTGGGTTAAAAAATAAGAAATGAGAGATACTACACATTTTATTATATAGCATTTACAAATTTTATAATCAGAGAAAGCTTTTTTATATATTAATTTAATAATTAAATAATTATAACAACGGAGAAAGGAAGATTCAAATTATGGTTCTCCTGTTAAAGAAGAGAATGTCATGCCACTAAATAACATGATTCTTAATGGATGAAAGACATTACTAATTAGTGTCATATGATCAAACTGGGTAAATAAATAATTATATGTAAAATAAAGTACATATTTCAATTATATAACTAAAATAATAAAAAATAAAATAGATAGAAAGATGAAAGGGAAAAAAATACTTAAAATTTTTGTGGAAAAAGCATATTGGTGTATTATTGCATATTTGTAAAAGATAAAAATCATAATAGATTATTAATACGATTTAAAATAAATAACTAAAATTCATCTATATTTTTGAAAATTTTGGAATTAGAATGCTGATGGAGTACTACTTTTAAGCTCTTTGAAATTTCTATAATAGAGTTTTACGTAAACTATGTTAGTACACAGAGAGAGAGAGAGAGAGAGAGAGAGAGAGAGAATATGTCGTAGTTATTATAGTCAAACCATAACTTAACATCTTGACCTATTGTAAGCTTTGGGTCAATGGGTCAACCCATATTGAGTTACCGAATTAACTGTATATTAATAAAATTTTATATAAAAATTATGTATATTCAATAAAAATATCTATATAACATGAAAAATAATTGAAATTATTAAAAAAAAAAACCAACAAAAATATCTAAAAACACGAAAAAAAAATTTGGTTGATCATTTAAAAAAAATAAAAAGACAGTTTCATAAAATTTTAAAATAAAAAATATAAGCATGTAACAAAATATACAGTATTAATTATTTAGCACTTTTTGTATTTTTGTTTTTATATGTGCTTTTCGTTGCAAATTGCAATTTAAGATTTTGAATTGACAGCAGACATATTATCTTCTTCTTCTGATCTTCTTTTGGTGTAAATAATTAAATATTGTCAATTTTTAACAAATTAACTAAACAAGAAATGAAGAAACTTTTGGCCACCATGTGACTTTGTACTAATTTCGTAAGTTTTAATGAATGAGTGTTTTTTTCATCCAAGTTCTGTCGAATCCTGCAGATTAATTGTTACTCCAAAGGTTTTACAAAAATTGTTAGTTGATACCCTAGATTTCTAGTAAATCTTCGAATTTTATTCACACGTCTTTTCAATTAATTTATCCTCGATTCCATTTGAGTTGGATCTTAAACAGATAGGATTGATAATACTTTTTTTTAAAGATACTAATAGTGCTGGAAACTCTTTTCCAATAAACAGAAAAATAAATACGATAGTCTTTTTTTCTTTTTCTTTTTTCTGAAAACAATAAATATGATAATAAGAACTCAGCTTAGTATACTTTTCTTTTGTTTTATATAAAGCCACTTTAGTCAACATAACATCGTAGCGTGATATTGTGAATATTACAAATTTTATTATATAAAATTTAAGTTAAAATACAAAACTCACACTGTAAGTTTATTTAGAATTTATTTCAGTCTTTTAACTTTGGATTTATTCATTTTAGTCCTCTAAATTTTAGATTTATTTAATTAAAGACTTTCCGGCAATTTTTGTTAAAATTATTTGGAAAAAAAAATTGAAAAATATTCTTCAATCATTAATTCAATTTTTTTTTTAATTTAAAAATTTGAAGAAAAAATTAAAAAAATTGAAAAATTAATCACAACATATGAAAAAAGTTGATGAAAAAACCTTAATTTAATAAACTTGAAAATTAAAGGACTTAAATGAATTTTGGTGAAACATAGAGGATAAATTTTGCTTTTTTGTCTAGAATTTATAAATAAATGTGACAAAAATCATAAATAAATATAAATAAATAAAAACACAAACTTTCATTTGATAAGTCATTAAATCTTAAATCTCTTACTCAACTATCAGAGATTTTACTAATTAAGGTAATTGAAACTCAAAAACTGATTAATATGTTAGTTTAATGATAAAAAAATATCATCAAGAGCAAATGTCATAGATTGAATCCTCTAAAAAAAAAATCGTTGAAATCTTGTTTCTAAAAAAAAATAATTTGTTAAAATCCATTAATTATATTCATTAGGTCATCACAAAATTGTGAGAAGATTGAAACTTTTTTAATTTTCTCATACACTGCGAAAAGTCATCTGATTCTTTTCAAGTCAATCTCCTCGAAATACTAGAGAGGAACACTAGAGGACATGTAACATGCAACGTAATACTCATTGCTTGGCATCGTACATTTCAAGCTCTGCAACTATTATTGACACAAGCACTTATTTATATGACCACGTTCCAAGCTGAAAACAACCAAAAAAAAAAAAAAAAGTCGAGCGGGGAGCTTGTAGTCCTTTTGTACGAACTTCAATTCTTTCATAGTGAATTCAGGTTAGCCTTGAGGATCGGTGGGTCAAATCCTCCCCAGGTTTTTACCGTGTGGTTTCCTGGGTGATCATATCTTGTGTTATTTATTTTCCGTTGCTTTATATTCTTGATATGATTGTTTGGATTGTTTTAACCTAGAATTGCTTAATTTGACTAAGTAACAACTTGGCTAATTAATCTAGGCTACGCAATCTGGTTGTTTAAGGGGTCTAAATTTCCAACAAAATTGATATTGAGTTTGAGCTTGGTTTGACTAATGAATCATGTTAGGCCAAGTCGAGCTTAAGTTCTTGGACTATTTGACAAATTTAGACTTAAATATAATTAATAGGCTTAGTTCAAGTTTAAGAAAAGTTTGATCATTTTATATTTGTTGTCTAGTTAAGTTTAAACATCTAAAACTCAGCTTGAATGCTTTTAAAAACTCAACAGAAACTCTAAGATACAAATTGAAAGAGACGTATCAAAAGATTTTTTTTTCTAAATTTTTTTATGGGAGGCGTGCTTTATACTATATTATATATACACGGTTTCTTTTCAGAATTCTATTAATATTAGACTGCTGTGATTCCTGTTCCGTATAGGTGTATAGCATTAATAGTAGATTGTTTTTTTTTTTTTTTTTTTAAATCATTACTAGGTGGAACCCATAGTTTTATATTATAGTAATTTTAGAGTTCTAAGAGCCGTTTGCTATGATATTTTAAGCAACAGTTTTCAATTTTTAAATAACATTACCTATATTTTCATGCACTTTTTATATTTCTAAATAATATAAACAACGTTACTAATTAGCCTCTGTTAACTAAGGCAATTGAGTTCCGAACCGAGTAGCACTATGTTGTTTCCAATAAATAGAAAAGGTTTTTTTGTCTTTTGTGTAGGAGGGGCAAATAAGACATTGCAGTTCAATATACTATCATTATTGGTAAAATTTTTGAAAGTTCAGGGGCACCTCCTCCCCCCCCCCCTGTTTGTAATACAATACAACGTGGGTTTTGTTACCTGAAAGGCATACTGCAATCCTCATGGCTTTTTTGCGAGCATGGTCACCTTTAACCATTTTTCTATATTTTTGCTAAGAGTTGAAGTATCCCTTAGACTGCTTGTATTTAATTAATGTCAAGTATTTTAATTATTACTTTGTATGATGGACTTTAACACCTTCCAATGAAGAACTCTTTTGGATTTTTCCATAGAAGTCATGAAAGTAGACAAGTTTACATAGAATTATCTGAATCAGTCCAATTTTGTGTTTGAGTGGAACTAAGGTTACTTGAAATGGCGTCAATGTGTACATACACGTGACCAAAAACAAGCCGGCCCAAACTATCTAGAAGAACAATGTTGCAATAAATTTCACAAATATTATATTGGTATATTAATATTAATTTTATAGGAGCTCAACGCTAATAGTATTACTTTATTATTCATTCTTAACAACTTGCAATACAAATACTCCAACAACAATTAACTTACAATTTCTAGTGTGGCTAAATTGTCCTTGTTGTCAAACGGGAAACAACTAAAACCAAACTTATTTGAAGTTCTCTCTGAGGAGAGAAAAACAACATCAACAACATATAATGAAACCAAGCCCTAATTTAAAGTAGAATATGCATCTCCATCACCTCATGAAGCATTGAGGACTTTATTTTTGGGTATTAAGAAAAATTTGTCTTTTCTAAATGGAAAATTATCCATTAGAGGAATTCATGTTGAAGACCAGAAGATGTATAGTTTAACCCTTCAAGTGTCTCCCTCTTTGTGGTTACTTTTGCTGATGGTTGGTATAAAATTACATTATGGAGCAAGGTGTGTCATATCTGGGAATCTCATAGCATGTGTATGGAGGCAAACCATAACAAGGAGGCCCAACCATGTACTGTATCTTCAGTTCATCTTTTTTCTCTTCTTTCTTCTCTTCTGCAACGCTTACTATGCTTGCATGCCCTACTTTCTTCCTTAGTAACGTTGCAAGTTTAACGGTATCGATCCCCCTGCCTTTCACCTCTATTTGGTCCTTGTCTTGCCCTTTTATAGTTGCTGATTCCACTCCTGCAAGTGTCACATGCATCAACAAATTAATTAACAGCTATAATAAATAGGTTCAAGTGGTGTTAATATGTAGTGTTACAAATTTTGTAATACAATACAACGTGGGTTTTGTTACCTGAAAGGCCAACTGCAATCCTCATGGCTTTTTTGCGAGCATGGTCGCCTTTCATAATGCGGAAACAACACCTCTGCCCATCCATGGTAACCTGGAGGACCACCTTTTGCTGAAGAAACAAAACAATAATAATCACAAATGAAGCAACTTTGAATTATAAGAAAGTATATTTATTTTTTAATAGCATAGACATCTTGCATACCGTCATGGTTTTGGTTTTTAAGAAATGATAATATATGGGGATGGAGAAAAAGCCTCGCACCTTGTGGGATAGAATAGTATTTGAAGATGGGGGGAGAAAGAGAACTCTTGTTGTTTTGAGGTTTTCGAAGCAAGAGATGATACTGCTATTTATTGGTCTGTTATCAAATTACTTTATCAGTCTATTTAGAGATGATACTGTTATCGCCAAAGGCTTTGTAATTGAATTGACACATTTCCATACACAAATAACTTAGAGCTCTAAGGAGAAAAGAGTTCGAGTTACAGGATTAGCAATATATTGTAATTATTTCTCAAAAAAAAAAAAAAAATGATACCGTTATCAAATTAAATATCAACAACAAAATTGTATCAAATTAAATAATAATTATGAACTTCAAAACTACCCTTTTTTTATTTTTTATTTAAAAATTGACACATCTTCAAAACTTTTTTTTTTCTTTTTTTTTTGAGAAACAAACTAATTGCTAAACATATACACACACTTTAATAACACTTTCTGACCAAACTCAAACACATTACTTATTAGTATAATAAAATTTATAATAATTATAATATTACTAAAAAAGGTTGATATTTGATTTATGTGCTTTCAAATTATGACCACTTTTCACTTAAATTTTCCGTACTCAATCCAAATTATGTGCACATAGTTAATGTAGTACATTAAATCAAAAGTCTTGAATGGAATCAAAATTCTTTTTATTTTTATTTTTATATAAGATAGAAATTCTACTCAAACCTAATTTAAGTATATATATATATATATATGTGTGTGTGTGAAATTCCCTCATAGAGACTTGAACCATGACCCTTACTTCTGCACTCTATAAATACTTATACTTATGGAGTGACCATTGCACTAAAGGTATGCAACGATGAACAAAACCAAACTTAAACCTAATATTTAATCACAACTTTTCATATGTTTTTATTTTCTTTCCACACTAACAACTAAATTTTAAAATTTTAAAAAATAACAAACTCATAATGTTATGTAATTGGTGGAATATAAAATGAAATATCCAAAATGAGACAAATGATTTTTATGTCTCATATTAAGAGTTTTTGTATGCCTATGTATGTGTGAGATTAAGCATTAATTAATTAATTAAGACAAAAAGGAGAGAGAGAGAGAGAGAGAGAGAGAGAGAGAGAATTTTCACTTTCCAAAAAAAAATTGATTTCCATTTTTGAAATAAAATTGTCATTATTATTATTTGAAAATATAACCACTAGTACTTATAAGACCATCTATAAGATAATTTTCTAATCTCTTAGCTATTTTATATATATATTAGTGTGTAACTATGTGCATATGCACATGTACAATTAAAAACAATCATAATTATATAATTCAAATAATACATATTTTTTTTAGAAGAGGTTCAAATTAATGGTTTCTCATTATCTATGTGTGTGTGTATATATATATATATTTATTTATTTATAATTTAATTAGTTTTAGACTCTTCGATTCTTACACTTAATAATTTATTTGTCATAAAAAATAAAAATATAGATGAACACAAGGCTGAAAATTGGATTTCAATTAAAATTTAATTTAGAATTTAATTCAATTTGGACTATTCGATTTTTACACTCAATAATTCACTTGGTACAAAATTAAAATTTAAATGACACGTGGTACAAAATTGAGAATTCAACTAAAATCTAATACCACAAAATATAGCTTCCTCACTTTATAATTAATTTTGCATTTCTTTAAAAAGTTTTACTGGTTCTCATCTAGACATATAACTAATATCACTTTATTATTTACCACTAATAATATTTGCTATTTATATTTTTTATACAAAGTATTTTGTAAAATCTTTTGAGACTGTAGAATTATTATACTTACTTTTGTTCTAAACTTGTCATTGATTGAACCGGTACTAACAAAATTTAAAATATACAATGGGTGTGATAGAAAATGAAAAACATCCTACTAAATACTATTTTTTATTTTTGAGAAAATACTGAATACTAATTTAAGTAGTCCATGTCTCAACCAAAAAAAGAAAAGCAAAGAAATATAAAAGTTGTCAATATTGGACGTTTAATTTCGTTCCATCAATTCGTATTGTAATTGATTCTCAAAAAAAAAAAAAAAAAAAAAAAAAATCGTATTGTAATTATATAAATATAAAGATAAAAGCAAGGCAAACGAGGGAGACACGTGGCTGATGTGTGAGTTTGTGACTGCTTTCCTACTTGGAGTATTAAATTCATATCTGAATGTTGGTCGTTTTCAAGAAACTACATAGACAATCCGCATTAGCTGAATAGTCCGCTAAACGAAAAAAAAAAAAAAAAAAAAGCTGAATAGTCCGCTGACTCGTGATTTGTATTGACTTGTAGTCTTCATAGGAAAACTAAAAAAAGACCTTACACTTACAGTTGTATTTATTGATTGATTACCGGAGATTAGGGTAAGCTAAAATAGACAAGATCAAAAAAAAAAAAAAAAAAGTAAGCTAGAATAGACAAGTTCCAAGTATAGCCAAACAAATTAGGTCCATCGTTCCCATCCAAAAAAAAAAAAAAAAAATTTAGGTCCATCGTGCCTGACTTGTCTAAATTCCCCACTCTGCACGGAAATGGGGACTTCTTTTTAGAGGGACATTCGGAGTTTAAAGCATCTGTAGCCATGCATCTAATCCATTGCTCCAAGTTAAAAGCCACGTTTTATGTTCACTTAAAGACCCTTTTGATTGATTGGAAATTGTTTTAATCTTGTCTCTACAGAGATTTGTAGATTTCAACATGCTTCTTGATAAATCTCGAGCAATAATGCAATGCTCTTTTTGGGGTCAATCTTTTGGTAAGGAACACAATAAAAACTCACTTCATAAAGTTTTCAAGAAAATATTGTAAACTTTTGTTGTAGTTATTGACATGTATGTATATTTCCTTTATAAAAAACCTTTTTCACTAATAATTTAATTTTTAATTTTTAATTTTAAAACAAAAAGAGACCTTTGTAACTTTTACCCTTGGATAAAAATAATTTTTCAAGTTATTCGAAACCAAAGAAATATCAATCAATCTTTTTCATCACAATAATATAAGTGGGTTGAAGGATTCGAATCTAGATTCTTTCATTGGAGAAAATTAACATGACAGGAAAAATCAATCAATGAAATAGTATTTAACAGTAGCATTGTTAGACTTATGGTTAAGTGATTAAATTCACTATTTCTTAATTGTTTAAGCTTTTGGGACAATCGGTAATTTAACATGGTATCAGAGCAGGAGATCTTGAATTCAATCCCTGGCTTTACTCTACCTCTCATTTAAAATGTTAAATTTCTATTTGTTGAGCTCCCACTTATTAAGGGAAAGTTTAGGCCTACAAGTGAAGGGGAGTGCTAGACTTATGGTTAAGTGATTAAATTCACAATTTTCTAACAATTTAAACTTTTGAGACAATCGATAATTTAACAAACACTAGATGTTAGGGTGGCTCCAATGGTGAAATTCCTAAGAGTGACTCCATCGGTGTCAAAATATTGGAAAAGTTCTAAAGAGAAAAGGTAAGTGCAGGAAAAGTCATGATGGTGATTGACGCCTCACAAAGGAATATAAGAAATTATTGATGATTACCGGAGACCAGACTAAGCTAATATAGACAAGCTCCAAGTATAGCCAAACAAATTAGGTCCATCGTGCTTGACTAGTCCAAATTCCCCCGTTTGCACGGAAATGGGGACTTCTTTTTAGTGGTACATTCGGAGTTTAAAGCATTCGTAGCCATGCATCTTATCCATTTCTCCAAGTTAAAAGCCACGTTTTATGTTCACTTAAAAGGCCCTTTTGATTTCATAAGCCAATGACTCCTTATGATAAATTAACCAATTAATTAGGTAAGTTAATTAATTCAATTAGCATACAATACGCGTGATAGTACAAACAAATTACCAACTAAGTTAATATGCAGCGGAAAATAAAGTTGACACGGCGATTTGTTTATGAATGGAGAAAACCTCCAAGGCAAAAACTACACCGGGTGATTTTAAGGTCACCACTCCCAAGAATTTACTATTATCATAACAAGCGGTTACAAGGTTACAAGTAAAGGAATCCCAATATTTTATACCAACTTACAGTTGAACACTTACCCTAATACACAATTGGACTTGTTTTGTAGTAACAATCTTTCATTTTCAATGCATGGCTCTCAATACGTGACTCACCAATCGATGCACGGATCTAAGTATATGACTAACCACTAACTTGAGAAGAATATTGGCTGCAAAGTTTTTCAATTTATCAACACAATGAAGATCACAAAGCTTATTGGTTACAAAACCCTACGGCGTACAAACACAGTAGCTTCTTCAAGATAAAGATGAACTATGGCAAATTTGTCTCCGATCACAATTTGCTTGAACAAAACTTTTGCATCAAGTTTCATCAAGTATGACGGCCCTTAAAATAATCCTTATATATGTTTAGGGTTGTGAGAAAAGAGCGCCTAACCAAGTATATACGGATATGTGTGAAATCAGATCTGAAAAAACTGATTTTCGTAAATCTTGATAGATAGAGTATCTGTCGAGCAGCTGTCGAGCATCGGGCTAGAACTACTTTTTAAACCTCGATGGATGCAATCTGTTGAGCTAATTATTGATCTTTAAAATACAGCACTTCTTCACTTAATTCTTGGACAGATTTGCATGATTTTAGCTCTTGATTTGAACAACATGTTTCTTGAAGACTTAAATCCATCTTAGATCTACCTAATTACAAGTAAACTGTGTTTTATCAAAGGATTAGCCAATTCTAAATGACATATGTCCTAACAATCTCCCCCTTTGGGAATCCATGACAAAACCACAATAAACAAATAAACATATGAGAGAAATCATAAATCACTCAACTCATACTCGCTTGTTGAATACAATAAAATCTATCTGTACACAAATTCTTGAAAAACTTTACAAGAAGAGAGTTCATGGCATGAAAAACTTTGACAACCCGTAATTCTAAAACATTTTAAATAAAACTCATTGTGGTATCTTAGTGTGAAACAGAAATATAAAAGATTGCATACAATAAATAAGAAGCATGTGCATAAAGAGAAAAAAGAGACAACACATGAAGAAATAGGTGAAAACTATAATAACAACCTCAATATATATATATATATATATCAATAAGAGTATAAGGTTTGTTATCACAATGTAAGAACAATGTATCTAAAAAGAAAAGAAAAGAAGAGATACAAAAGTCCTTACTACATCCCTCATAAACAAAAAACACACCCCCTAACAAAAATAACCTCCTATACTAACTGTCCCCCTAAGTACATGATTACTCTCATACCTAAAACTACTCCCCCCTTTTTGTCACGAATGACAAATGGTAAGTCACTGAGAAGTAGTCATCTCCTCGTCACTGGAAGAGCTAGCACCATCATCCTCATTAGCATTATCACCACCGGAGCCATCATCATCACTATCATCCTTTGAAGCCTGTGGAGATGGAGATAGAGACGCTGTGAAACCACCTATGATAGCCTGTCATCGAGGGATACAACTAACATGGGTGTTCACCTAACACAACTCATCACTAAGAGTGTCAAGGTGAGCATTCATGCACACAAGCTGTGCCATTAGGGGCATGCGCAGCTCAGTAAGGGTGGTTTTTTTTTCCTAAATTTATTACCGAACTGATAGAGATTAGTTTTTTCATAATTGGAACTGATGCACATCACCTAAGGTCGGTTTTCGACCTATAGTAGTGCAGTTTAGTTGGTTTGGTTAGTTTGAAATATTAAAAAAAAAAAAAAAAAACTATGTTTTTAATAATAAAAAAATTGGGCTTTCAAGCCCAATATCAATATATCAACCCGTTCAAAAAACCTGTGCCAAATAATGTATTTTTCATTTCATAATGATCACATAATGATCCAAAATTTCAAACTTGTGCAAATTTTCACATAATGATCCAAAATTTCAAAATTGTATTTTTCATTTTAAACCTGTGCAAAAAATATGTTCACATAATGATCCAAATTTTTTCATTTCGTTCACCATGCAAAAATATTTTGAAATTGCCTTAATAAGAGTTCAACTCCCAAAATACTATCATGTAGCATATAATATCATTAGTGTCACTGTGTGTGTCAGTATCAATAACAATAAGTATTAATGTATCTACTTAATAACGTATTACAGAACCATTTGTCACTGTCCACAAATGCCAAAAGATATACAAATTAAATTAGCATTTAGGCAAAAGAATGCTAATTGCTTGTATCCCCAATAATAATCCCACCCATGAATACCTAAATAACTATCATTAGTGATAAGTCCACTACCAATAAATTGTACAGATATAATTAGCATATAGGCAAAAGAATGCTAATTCTTGTAAGTCCTTTGTCCAGTAAGTCTGTGCACTATGCATCATTCTAGAACTCTTACAAAATACTAAAAAAAACAAAATAAACTCGTGTTAATAACAATAAAACGTTTATGAACAATAGAATATTTATAATTAACACAAACAAATGAGAATAGCAAGTATACTTACATAATACTAACTACTAAATAACTCCAAGCAAAGAGCAGCACATCACTCATCATCATCCAACACAACAGTGCTTGGATCCTCCTCCATAGGCATGGGGCAAACCGATGCAATTTCTACAATCCCATTCAAAATAAAGTGACTAATAAATACTGAGCAAATAAATAAACAATTGATATATACCAAAAAAAAAAAAAATGAACATATATATATTTTTACTAGTGCCAATCTCAAAACCTTCCATATTCTCCACGTTATCCATGCACTCCCGAAGCTTTAGTGGTCTTTTTCTCTTTGCATCCTTCAATCAATTTTGGGTACAAATAAGGGTTTCAACTGTATTAGGAGATAGTGAACTAAGGAATGAATCCAAAACTCGCCCCCCCGTACTAAAAGCAGACTTGGATGCAACTGTAAAGACAGGAATAGCCAACACATCACGGGCAATTTGGGAAAGGACTCGATATCTAGAAGAATTCATTTTCCACCACATCAAGATGTCAAAATCTTCCACATCAAGGTCCTCAGAAGATTCCAACAAATACCTATCCAACTCAGATTTGCTTTCCGCACTGTCCTCGTCTGCCAAGTGTTGCTTAAACTTATTATTATAACTTTTAATGCGATTAGACAATGAAGCATTGCCAACACTTGGCCTGGAGTCCCCTAGACAATGAAGCACCACTACCACTAGAACTCGAAGCTCTATTTTGACCCACTCTCTCCACGTACAACCTCTTCAATGCATCTCGAATATTAGAGCTCATCGCATCCCCCTTGTCCTTTCCATACCACTCTCTAAACCAAAACTTTACATACTTCAATCTATACCTTGGGTCAAGAACAACAGCAACAAAAAGCATCAAATTGATATTATTGATACTTCCCCAATACTTATCATATTTTTTTTTTCATCTCTATCGCCATACTCTTCAAAAGTGGATCCCCATCAACACTACACAACTGTTGCAATTGATCTTTAATGCTAATTAGCTCATTGAAGTATGTATTAGAAGTGACAAACAAGGACCCAGAAAATTTAAGTGTCGCCTCATAAAATATGCCAAGAAATTTCACAAAAGTCTTGACATTTTCCCAACCAAGATAGTTAGGAGGACCAGTGGGCTTTTTCCCATTCCCATCCGCTTCACAAAAATAAAGTTTGTAATGCCCATTCTCCTCTTCCAACCTATCAAATGCTCTCACAAATTTCAAAGCACAATCCAACATGAGATAAGTGGAATTCCACCTTGTTGGCACATCAAGGGACAACAAACATTTGGCTTTGATTTTCTTATTTTCAACACATTTTTGAAACTTCTCAAACCTTGCGGGAGAGGCTTTCACATATCGCACCGCATTCCGAACTTTGGTAATTGATTCATGAATGGACTTCAACCCACTTTGCACAATCAAATTCAAGATATGCGCACAACAACGCATATGCATGAACTCACCACCCAAAATGCTACTATCTCTTTCTTTTGTTTTCTTCTTCACATAATCAATTACCACCTCATTAGAACTAGCATTGTCCGTGGTGATTGTAGACAATCGGTTTATACCCCACTTTAACAAACATGGCTCAACCGTTCTACCTATAGTGTCCCCTTTGTGATTAGCTATAGGGATTAAGTTCAAGATTTTCTTTTGGTAAGTCCAATCCCCATCAATGAAGTGTGCGGTGACTACCATGTAGTTCAAGTTTTGTATGGATGTCTAAGTATCCGTTGTCACACAAACCCGTTGCCCAACAAAAGCCCTTCTCAAAACATCCACCTCACTAGAATAAATCTTCATACAAGCCCTTGCAATGGTAGTGCGATGGAGAATAGGAAACATAGGCTCAACTATTTCCATAAATTCTTGAAACCCTTGATGCTCCACAAATTTAAAAGGCAATTCATCAATGACAATCATCCTTGCAAATGCCAACCTTATCCTCTCTTCACTATAATTTGCAACCACTAACACATTTGAACCACTTTCCCCTTCTCTCTTCACTTGGAAAGACAAAGTTTTTTGCTTATCATCACAGGGAAAAGGCCACTTCTTACACATCTTCATGTGTTGCAACATGCTCGAAGTACCATTTTTCTTACCATGACACTTATATTGATTTTTACAATACTTGCATTGAGACCTAGGATTAGTGGGATCAAAACTGACTAACTTAATGAAGTGCTGCCAAACTATAGACAGGCCCTTACCACCTTGTTTAGGTGATAGTGAGGGAAGTGATGCAACAAGTCCAATTGGTGCTGCAGGTTCATGTGGGTTAGGATTAGCACTACCAAGACTAGGAGGAGGTGGGTTAGGATCCTCAGGGGCAGCAAATCTAGGTGGAGCATCGACATCCATCTAATAAAAAAAATTCCAACCAACAAAAAAACAAAGTTTTCACAACAATATCAAATTATAATTTTTCCAGCAATACAATATCAAATAGCTTACTCCTAATCAATGAATGTCACAACTGGATTCAATAATAGCAATAACTAATCAATTTAGTTACAACAAGGCAACAAACAATAACAGACTAACAATTATTAATCATTAATCATTACTCAACAATTCATGTCACTAATATTAACAACAATTCAGAACTAGAGAATTAGCTTTTATTTTATATTTATATTGAATAAATATAAAATAAAAGCTAATTTTATAAATAATTATAAATAAACTTAAAGCAGTTGTTACTAAGTACTAAAAATTTAAAATCATAATGTTGAATATAGTGAGTGTTTAGTAATTACCTCTCGGTGAAGGATTGAAAGCGTGAACTCTCTCAATCTCGTCTCCCTCAAAAATTAAAATGTTGAAGAAAAAAAAAATGTTAGTGCTTACTACAGTACTTAGTAGACTGAGTCAACTGACTAAATAAATAAATAACTAAAAACTAACTAAATAAATTAACTAAATTGAGTCAACACACCAAAACGTAAAAACTAAATTAAATAAATAACTAACTAACTAAATAAAAACTCAATAAATAAATAACTACAAACAACTCACACTCACACCATCACACGCACAACTAACACTCACACACATAAATAAGTATAACTGTATAACTAAATAAATAAACTAACTTAGTCAACAGACTCAACACACTCAGTGACTCACACGCACGACTCTAACTTAGTATTATTTATTTATTTAACTCTAACTCTAACTCTAAGTCAACAACTAACTCCATCTCTAACTCTAATTCCAAGTCTCTAACTCACTTCCCTACTGAACATTGAACAACAAGAAGTCAACAACTCACACAGTCACACTTACATGCATAACTACAAACAGTCAAACACAATCTCTCTCACTCCGTTTCCATTAAAACCAAAAGAAAGGGGCTGAACTGATGGCTTACTGTGGTTTGCCGCAGGGAGCTGCTGCTGCTATGAGGCGCGACTCAAGCTAATGAGACCGTGAGCAACAGGCTAGAGGCGAGGAGACTGGGCGAGAGTGAGAGAGAGAGAGTTAAGGGTCCCCAGGTGAATAGGATGAATTCTTTTGTGTGTTTTTTTATTTTTTATTTATTTATTTATTTTATATAATAACCCAATACGACGACATTTTACTAAAAAATTTAAAACAGATACACACCTAAACGATGCCATACCCCTGATCTGAACTGAAAATATTTCTCTTTGTTTGTATCGGTTCGGTTCGGCTCTACTTGGTGATTTGCTTTGCGTCTCTGATCTCTTTACTACACTGGCATCAGAGCTCCGTTTGCGTTTCGATCGCCGGCATTGGCTCTGTCAGTTGGTGCCAATGGCGATGCGAGAGGGTCGGTGTTGTTGGCTCCGGTGATAGTTTGCACACCTCTATGTGCCATAATGGCCTCGAGAGTCATTCCACCCACGAAAGAAGAAGGAGCGGAGGTGGATGGAGCGGAAGAAGCTGGAGGAGTCGCCGTCTCAGTCTGTGGTGCTTCGGTTGAAGCTACGCCTCGCTTCGTCTAACAGTCGTTGCGTCTATGGCACACATGATAGAGAAGTGTGGAGACTTAGAATAGGAGATAGACACATGGCGAAGAATCCATGTGATAGTAGAAGGGAAAATGTGCTTATTACAGGTCGTCATATACTTATAGATATCTATAAGGGAGAGTATGAAGTGAGAGGGAAAGTCAATAGTAAGTCCCTTAAGTAGGGATAACAAAATGCGAGCATGAGGCTCAGTAATCGAATTATAGTGAGATAAGGGATGTAAAACTAATTTCATCACCATATTCAGGAATTTCGCACCTTTTGCAAAGCTCGAGCAAGGGGTGTTTTGACGTTCACCCCAAGATGAGGGTGTTTCATAGAAAAGAGACATGAGTTCGTCTTTGGACACAGTCTAAAGATGAGGACAGCCGGGGTAGTCAGCGAACTCTACCCTCGAAACATGTAGCACCTCAGATATAAGATCCAAAGTGACTACAATACGCGTATCTCGAACGCGAGTGATAAAATGAGGTACAGAGTAATCAAATCCGTGCATATTGGAGTAGAACTCTTGAATGATCACAAAGGGACAAGTGACCGGGATGTCACAAAAGGACTCCTAACCCCTATTGTGAATGACAGTGGGAAGGTTAGTATTGAAAAAATTTGAAAGGATGACTTGGCGTTCTGAATGAATGCCACATCAAGAAAAGTTGTCCGAAAAGTCCTTACGGGCTTTATCATCATAGAACCTGACATGAGAGGGGGTAGGATCAATAGAGGAAGATGCTGCCCCAAAACGAAAAGGGTTCTAGGACAGAGTAGAATTGCTCTTCTTTGGTGCCATGACTAACTGAATAAAGAGAGAGAGAGAGAGAGAGAGAGAGAGAGAGAGAGAGAGAGAGAGAGAGAGAGAGAGAGAGAGAGAGAGAGAGAGNGTATAGCCAAACAAATTAGGTCCATCGTTCCCATCCAAAAAAAAAAAAAAAAAATTTAGGTCCATCGTGCCTGACTTGTCTAAATTCCCCACTCTGCACGGAAATGGGGACTTCTTTTTAGAGGGACATTCGGAGTTTAAAGCATCTGTAGCCATGCATCTAATCCATTGCTCCAAGTTAAAAGCCACGTTTTATGTTCACTTAAAGACCCTTTTGATTGATTGGAAATTGTTTTAATCTTGTCTCTACAGAGATTTGTAGATTTCAACATGCTTCTTGATAAATCTCGAGCAATAATGCAATGCTCTTTTTGGGGTCAATCTTTTGGTAAGGAACACAATAAAAACTCACTTCATAAAGTTTTCAAGAAAATATTGTAAACTTTTGTTGTAGTTATTGACATGTATGTATATTTCCTTTATAAAAAACCTTTTTCACTAATAATTTAATTTTTAATTTTTAATTTTAAAACAAAAAGAGACCTTTGTAACTTTTACCCTTGGATAAAAATAATTTTTCAAGTTATTCGAAACCAAAGAAATATCAATCAATCTTTTTCATCACAATAATATAAGTGGGTTGAAGGATTCGAATCTAGATTCTTTCATTGGAGAAAATTAACATGACAGGAAAAATCAATCAATGAAATAGTATTTAACAGTAGCATTGTTAGACTTATGGTTAAGTGATTAAATTCACTATTTCTTAATTGTTTAAGCTTTTGGGACAATCGGTAATTTAACATGGTATCAGAGCAGGAGATCTTGAATTCAATCCCTGGCTTTACTCTACCTCTCATTTAAAATGTTAAATTTCTATTTGTTGAGCTCCCACTTATTAAGGGAAAGTTTAGGCCTACAAGTGAAGGGGAGTGCTAGACTTATGGTTAAGTGATTAAATTCACAATTTTCTAACAATTTAAACTTTTGAGACAATCGATAATTTAACAAACACTAGATGTTAGGGTGGCTCCAATGGTGAAATTCCTAAGAGTGACTCCATCGGTGTCAAAATATTGGAAAAGTTCTAAAGAGAAAAGGTAAGTGCAGGAAAAGTCATGATGGTGATTGACGCCTCACAAAGGAATATAAGAAATTATTGATGATTACCGGAGACCAGACTAAGCTAATATAGACAAGCTCCAAGTATAGCCAAACAAATTAGGTCCATCGTGCTTGACTAGTCCAAATTCCCCCGTTTGCACGGAAATGGGGACTTCTTTTTAGTGGTACATTCGGAGTTTAAAGCATTCGTAGCCATGCATCTTATCCATTTCTCCAAGTTAAAAGCCACGTTTTATGTTCACTTAAAAGGCCCTTTTGATTTCATAAGCCAATGACTCCTTATGATAAATTAACCAATTAATTAGGTAAGTTAATTAATTCAATTAGCATACAATACGCGTGATAGTACAAACAAATTACCAACTAAGTTAATATGCAGCGGAAAATAAAGTTGACACGGCGATTTGTTTATGAATGGAGAAAACCTCCAAGGCAAAAACTACACCGGGTGATTTTAAGGTCACCACTCCCAAGAATTTACTATTATCATAACAAGCGGTTACAAGGTTACAAGTAAAGGAATCCCAATATTTTATACCAACTTACAGTTGAACACTTACCCTAATACACAATTGGACTTGTTTTGTAGTAACAATCTTTCATTTTCAATGCATGGCTCTCAATACGTGACTCACCAATCGATGCACGGATCTAAGTATATGACTAACCACTAACTTGAGAAGAATATTGGCTGCAAAGTTTTTCAATTTATCAACACAATGAAGATCACAAAGCTTATTGGTTACAAAACCCTACGGCGTACAAACACAGTAGCTTCTTCAAGATAAAGATGAACTATGGCAAATTTGTCTCCGATCACAATTTGCTTGAACAAAACTTTTGCATCAAGTTTCATCAAGTATGACGGCCCTTAAAATAATCCTTATATATGTTTAGGGTTGTGAGAAAAGAGCGCCTAACCAAGTATATACGGATATGTGTGAAATCAGATCTGAAAAAACTGATTTTCGTAAATCTTGATAGATAGAGTATCTGTCGAGCAGCTGTCGAGCATCGGGCTAGAACTACTTTTTAAACCTCGATGGATGCAATCTGTTGAGCTAATTATTGATCTTTAAAATACAGCACTTCTTCACTTAATTCTTGGACAGATTTGCATGATTTTAGCTCTTGATTTGAACAACATGTTTCTTGAAGACTTAAATCCATCTTAGATCTACCTAATTACAAGTAAACTGTGTTTTATCAAAGGATTAGCCAATTCTAAATGACATATGTCCTAACAATCTCCCCCTTTGGGAATCCATGACAAAACCACAATAAACAAATAAACATATGAGAGAAATCATAAATCACTCAACTCATACTCGCTTGTTGAATACAATAAAATCTATCTGTACACAAATTCTTGAAAAACTTTACAAGAAGAGAGTTCATGGCATGAAAAACTTTGACAACCCGTAATTCTAAAACATTTTAAATAAAACTCATTGTGGTATCTTAGTGTGAAACAGAAATATAAAAGATTGCATACAATAAATAAGAAGCATGTGCATAAAGAGAAAAAAGAGACAACACATGAAGAAATAGGTGAAAACTATAATAACAACCTCAATATATATATATATATATATCAATAAGAGTATAAGGTTTGTTATCACAATGTAAGAACAATGTATCTAAAAAGAAAAGAAAAGAAGAGATACAAAAGTCCTTACTACATCCCTCATAAACAAAAAACACACCCCCTAACAAAAATAACCTCCTATACTAACTGTCCCCCTAAGTACATGATTACTCTCATACCTAAAACTACTCCCCCCTTTTTGTCACGAATGACAAATGGTAAGTCACTGAGAAGTAGTCATCTCCTCGTCACTGGAAGAGCTAGCACCATCATCCTCATTAGCATTATCACCACCGGAGCCATCATCATCACTATCATCCTTTGAAGCCTGTGGAGATGGAGATAGAGACGCTGTGAAACCACCTATGATAGCCTGTCATCGAGGGATACAACTAACATGGGTGTTCACCTAACACAACTCATCACTAAGAGTGTCAAGGTGAGCATTCATGCACACAAGCTGTGCCATTAGGGGCATGCGCAGCTCAGTAAGGGTGGTTTTTTTTTCCTAAATTTATTACCGAACTGATAGAGATTAGTTTTTTCATAATTGGAACTGATGCACATCACCTAAGGTCGGTTTTCGACCTATAGTAGTGCAGTTTAGTTGGTTTGGTTAGTTTGAAATATTAAAAAAAAAAAAAAAAAACTATGTTTTTAATAATAAAAAAATTGGGCTTTCAAGCCCAATATCAATATATCAACCCGTTCAAAAAACCTGTGCCAAATAATGTATTTTTCATTTCATAATGATCACATAATGATCCAAAATTTCAAACTTGTGCAAATTTTCACATAATGATCCAAAATTTCAAAATTGTATTTTTCATTTTAAACCTGTGCAAAAAATATGTTCACATAATGATCCAAATTTTTTCATTTCGTTCACCATGCAAAAATATTTTGAAATTGCCTTAATAAGAGTTCAACTCCCAAAATACTATCATGTAGCATATAATATCATTAGTGTCACTGTGTGTGTCAGTATCAATAACAATAAGTATTAATGTATCTACTTAATAACGTATTACAGAACCATTTGTCACTGTCCACAAATGCCAAAAGATATACAAATTAAATTAGCATTTAGGCAAAAGAATGCTAATTGCTTGTATCCCCAATAATAATCCCACCCATGAATACCTAAATAACTATCATTAGTGATAAGTCCACTACCAATAAATTGTACAGATATAATTAGCATATAGGCAAAAGAATGCTAATTCTTGTAAGTCCTTTGTCCAGTAAGTCTGTGCACTATGCATCATTCTAGAACTCTTACAAAATACTAAAAAAAACAAAATAAACTCGTGTTAATAACAATAAAACGTTTATGAACAATAGAATATTTATAATTAACACAAACAAATGAGAATAGCAAGTATACTTACATAATACTAACTACTAAATAACTCCAAGCAAAGAGCAGCACATCACTCATCATCATCCAACACAACAGTGCTTGGATCCTCCTCCATAGGCATGGGGCAAACCGATGCAATTTCTACAATCCCATTCAAAATAAAGTGACTAATAAATACTGAGCAAATAAATAAACAATTGATATATACCAAAAAAAAAAAAAATGAACATATATATATTTTTACTAGTGCCAATCTCAAAACCTTCCATATTCTCCACGTTATCCATGCACTCCCGAAGCTTTAGTGGTCTTTTTCTCTTTGCATCCTTCAATCAATTTTGGGTACAAATAAGGGTTTCAACTGTATTAGGAGATAGTGAACTAAGGAATGAATCCAAAACTCGCCCCCCCGTACTAAAAGCAGACTTGGATGCAACTGTAAAGACAGGAATAGCCAACACATCACGGGCAATTTGGGAAAGGACTCGATATCTAGAAGAATTCATTTTCCACCACATCAAGATGTCAAAATCTTCCACATCAAGGTCCTCAGAAGATTCCAACAAATACCTATCCAACTCAGATTTGCTTTCCGCACTGTCCTCGTCTGCCAAGTGTTGCTTAAACTTATTATTATAACTTTTAATGCGATTAGACAATGAAGCATTGCCAACACTTGGCCTGGAGTCCCCTAGACAATGAAGCACCACTACCACTAGAACTCGAAGCTCTATTTTGACCCACTCTCTCCACGTACAACCTCTTCAATGCATCTCGAATATTAGAGCTCATCGCATCCCCCTTGTCCTTTCCATACCACTCTCTAAACCAAAACTTTACATACTTCAATCTATACCTTGGGTCAAGAACAACAGCAACAAAAAGCATCAAATTGATATTATTGATACTTCCCCAATACTTATCATATTTTTTTTTTCATCTCTATCGCCATACTCTTCAAAAGTGGATCCCCATCAACACTACACAACTGTTGCAATTGATCTTTAATGCTAATTAGCTCATTGAAGTATGTATTAGAAGTGACAAACAAGGACCCAGAAAATTTAAGTGTCGCCTCATAAAATATGCCAAGAAATTTCACAAAAGTCTTGACATTTTCCCAACCAAGATAGTTAGGAGGACCAGTGGGCTTTTTCCCATTCCCATCCGCTTCACAAAAATAAAGTTTGTAATGCCCATTCTCCTCTTCCAACCTATCAAATGCTCTCACAAATTTCAAAGCACAATCCAACATGAGATAAGTGGAATTCCACCTTGTTGGCACATCAAGGGACAACAAACATTTGGCTTTGATTTTCTTATTTTCAACACATTTTTGAAACTTCTCAAACCTTGCGGGAGAGGCTTTCACATATCGCACCGCATTCCGAACTTTGGTAATTGATTCATGAATGGACTTCAACCCACTTTGCACAATCAAATTCAAGATATGCGCACAACAACGCATATGCATGAACTCACCACCCAAAATGCTACTATCTCTTTCTTTTGTTTTCTTCTTCACATAATCAATTACCACCTCATTAGAACTAGCATTGTCCGTGGTGATTGTAGACAATCGGTTTATACCCCACTTTAACAAACATGGCTCAACCGTTCTACCTATAGTGTCCCCTTTGTGATTAGCTATAGGGATTAAGTTCAAGATTTTCTTTTGGTAAGTCCAATCCCCATCAATGAAGTGTGCGGTGACTACCATGTAGTTCAAGTTTTGTATGGATGTCTAAGTATCCGTTGTCACACAAACCCGTTGCCCAACAAAAGCCCTTCTCAAAACATCCACCTCACTAGAATAAATCTTCATACAAGCCCTTGCAATGGTAGTGCGATGGAGAATAGGAAACATAGGCTCAACTATTTCCATAAATTCTTGAAACCCTTGATGCTCCACAAATTTAAAAGGCAATTCATCAATGACAATCATCCTTGCAAATGCCAACCTTATCCTCTCTTCACTATAATTTGCAACCACTAACACATTTGAACCACTTTCCCCTTCTCTCTTCACTTGGAAAGACAAAGTTTTTTGCTTATCATCACAGGGAAAAGGCCACTTCTTACACATCTTCATGTGTTGCAACATGCTCGAAGTACCATTTTTCTTACCATGACACTTATATTGATTTTTACAATACTTGCATTGAGACCTAGGATTAGTGGGATCAAAACTGACTAACTTAATGAAGTGCTGCCAAACTATAGACAGGCCCTTACCACCTTGTTTAGGTGATAGTGAGGGAAGTGATGCAACAAGTCCAATTGGTGCTGCAGGTTCATGTGGGTTAGGATTAGCACTACCAAGACTAGGAGGAGGTGGGTTAGGATCCTCAGGGGCAGCAAATCTAGGTGGAGCATCGACATCCATCTAATAAAAAAAATTCCAACCAACAAAAAAACAAAGTTTTCACAACAATATCAAATTATAATTTTTCCAGCAATACAATATCAAATAGCTTACTCCTAATCAATGAATGTCACAACTGGATTTAATAATAGCAATAACTAATCAATTTAGTTACAACAAGGCAACAAACAATAACAGACTAACAATTATTAATCATTAATCATTACTCAACAATTCATGTCACTAATATTAACAACAATTCAGAACTAGAGAATTAGCTTTTATTTTATATTTATATTGAATAAATATAAAATAAAAGCTAATTTTATAAATAATTATAAATAAACTTAAAGCAGTTGTTACTAAGTACTAAAAATTTAAAATCATAATGTTGAATATAGTGAGTGTTTAGTAATTACCTCTCGGTGAAGGATTGAAAGCGTGAACTCTCTCAATCTCGTCTCCCTCAAAAATTAAAATGTTGAAGAAAAAAAAAATGTTAGTGCTTACTACAGTACTTAGTAGACTGAGTCAACTGACTAAATAAATAAATAACTAAAAACTAACTAAATAAATTAACTAAATTGAGTCAACACACCAAAACGTAAAAACTAAATTAAATAAATAACTAACTAACTAAATAAAAACTCAATAAATAAATAACTACAAACAACTCACACTCACACCATCACACGCACAACTAACACTCACACACATAAATAAGTATAACTGTATAACTAAATAAATAAACTAACTTAGTCAACAGACTCAACACACTCAGTGACTCACACGCACGACTCTAACTTAGTATTATTTATTTATTTAACTCTAACTCTAACTCTAAGTCAACAACTAACTCCATCTCTAACTCTAATTCCAAGTCTCTAACTCACTTCCCTACTGAACATTGAACAACAAGAAGTCAACAACTCACACAGTCACACTTACATGCATAACTACAAACAGTCAAACACAATCTCTCTCACTCCGTTTCCATTAAAACCAAAAGAAAGGGGCTGAACTGATGGCTTACTGTGGTTTGCCGCAGGGAGCTGCTGCTGCTATGAGGCGCGACTCAAGCTAATGAGACCGTGAGCAACAGGCTAGAGGCGAGGAGACTGGGCGAGAGTGAGAGAGAGAGAGTTAAGGGTCCCCAGGTGAATAGGATGAATTCTTTTGTGTGTTTTTTTATTTTTTATTTATTTATTTATTTTATATAATAACCCAATACGACGACATTTTACTAAAAAATTTAAAACAGATACACACCTAAACGATGCCATACCCCTGATCTGAACTGAAAATATTTCTCTTTGTTTGTATCGGTTCGGTTCGGCTCTACTTGGTGATTTGCTTTGCGTCTCTGATCTCTTTACTACACTGGCATCAGAGCTCCGTTTGCGTTTCGATCGCCGGCATTGGCTCTGTCAGTTGGTGCCAATGGCGATGCGAGAGGGTCGGTGTTGTTGGCTCCGGTGATAGTTTGCACACCTCTATGTGCCATAATGGCCTCGAGAGTCATTCCACCCACGAAAGAAGAAGGAGCGGAGGTGGATGGAGCGGAAGAAGCTGGAGGAGTCGCCGTCTCAGTCTGTGGTGCTTCGGTTGAAGCTACGCCTCGCTTCGTCTAACAGTCGTTGCGTCTATGGCACACATGATAGAGAAGTGTGGAGACTTAGAATAGGAGATAGACACATGGCGAAGAATCCATGTGATAGTAGAAGGGAAAATGTGCTTATTACAGGTCGTCATATACTTATAGATATCTATAAGGGAGAGTATGAAGTGAGAGGGAAAGTCAATAGTAAGTCCCTTAAGTAGGGATAACAAAATGCGAGCATGAGGCTCAGTAATCGAATTATAGTGAGATAAGGGATGTAAAACTAATTTCATCACCATATTCAGGAATTTCGCACCTTTTGCAAAGCTCGAGCAAGGGGTGTTTTGACGTTCACCCCAAGATGAGGGTGTTTCATAGAAAAGAGACATGAGTTCGTCTTTGGACACAGTCTAAAGATGAGGACAGCCGGGGTAGTCAGCGAACTCTACCCTCGAAACATGTAGCACCTCAGATATAAGATCCAAAGTGACTACAATACGCGTATCTCGAACGCGAGTGATAAAATGAGGTACAGAGTAATCAAATCCGTGCATATTGGAGTAGAACTCTTGAATGATCACAAAGGGACAAGTGACCGGGATGTCACAAAAGGACTCCTAACCCCTATTGTGAATGACAGTGGGAAGGTTAGTATTGAAAAAATTTGAAAGGATGACTTGGCGTTCTGAATGAATGCCACATCAAGAAAAGTTGTCCGAAAAGTCCTTACGGGCTTTATCATCATAGAACCTGACATGAGAGGGGGTAGGATCAATAGAGGAAGATGCTGCCCCAAAACGAAAAGGGTTCTAGGACAGAGTAGAATTGCTCTTCTTTGGTGCCATGACTAACTGAATAAAGAGAGAGAGAGAGAGAGAGAGAGAGAGAGAGAGAGAGAGAGAGAGAGAGAGAGAGAGAGAGAGAGAGAGAGAAGCAGAATAGTACCAAACATAGTTAATATCAATAAGGAAGAAAAGAATGGTACGTATGTAAGAAAAATGCACAAACATGTGACATGCAACAATTAAAACATCATGGGCTTAGCCCAATCCAAACCTACCAACACACATGATTTCAACAGAGAAAACACACATCTAAAATGCATGAAACATTGTTAAAATGAAAATGTGATGCAATGCATAAGCAGACATGATCATTTAAGCAAAACCCTACCAAATTTTTTTGCAAAAACCTCATCAATTTTCAAAACCCCAAAAGTTAGGTTAAAAATGAATGAAATGCATGATTAATGTGAGAAGGAAGATCATACCAGAGGAAGAAAACACTTTTGAGGTCGAAGATTGAGTGGGAAGAGGTTTAGAGAGAGAGAGAAAAGTGTTTGGGGAGGTGAAGGGTCAGAAACTATCGAGAGGTGTCGAGCACTAATTCTTGACAGATGAAGCTGTCGAGGTGTTATCGAGAGTGTTCACAGCAAAGTGATCTCGATGGATTGAGAAGCTATCAAGCATCTATCGAGAAGATAGAAACTTTCTCAATGGATTGAGAAGCTATCGAGACAGATTCTCAAAAACTTCGATGGATTGAAATTGTGATAACAGCTGTCGAGAAAGGAAGATCAAAAGGCTCGATAGATAGCTAGTTGTTGAGAGGTATCGAGAAGATGTCGAGATGCTCAAAAATAGTTTTTCAAAGAAGAGAAAAACACAGAGATGAATGCAATCAAGCATGCTACTTAACAACGATCTAATCAACATTTTAATCTCTTAAAAACATCTCTCAATAAGAAAAAAATGTCAAGCATTTAGATCTAAAACACACACACACACACACACACACCAAACAAGTCTAACCAATTTATATTTCAAAAACAAGTCAAGACAGTTTAATGAATATACATCAACACATATATTCCTTGTGATGGCCAAATCACATTGTACCTACACATGTATCAAGAGTAGCAAAGAATATTGCATGTTATGTGTGAAAAATATCGCAAGATTGCATAAGTGTCTACATGTTACGAGGATTTGAGATATAAGGAAATCACTTTAACTCACACACAATTATAACTGCTTGAAGGGTACTATCAACTTTAAGGTACATCTTATAACTCTCACATCTTCTAGAAGACATGCTTGCAATCATATATAAAGCATTTTGATTCTTTTTGCTTTTATTTTTTTGCATATTTTCTTTTGTAAAGCATATCATGCATGGGTATGTAAGAGAGAGAAAAGAAATACCCAATTATGTTAAGTTTTTGACATTTCACTTTTACTATGTCGAAGTATATAGTGTCATTTCATGATCGGTAGCAATAGTGGTGAGATGGTTATTTATACCTTTCTCTTAGGATTTTCTAGTCATTCCCGTAAAAAGAGTGATATGAGTGTTAAGTACAAGAGATTACTTAATCTTAGTCATCACAAACATGAGTCATAAAATTCACTTGCTTAGTTGTGCATAGAGGTGCTCATCTAAGTTACAAAAGATACAAAGTTTAGAAAACTCTGTTTCAATGGCTATCTAAGGTACACAAGTACCAATGTACACAAAACACACTGTTTTTGTATTTTTTTTATTTTTCAATTTTTTTAAAACTTTTATGAAAAAAAAATAAAGTTAAACTGGAAAAAAAATGTTAACAACTATGAAGCATAAAACTAGACTGACTCAAAACAAGAAAGCAAAACACACAAGTAATGCAAGCAAAACAAATATAGGGAGAGAGAGAAAAGTGACTAAATCATTTTGAGCCTTTTTCCCTTGGAAGAACCTTTCCGTTTAGCGAACCCTTAATTTGGCGGTGAGGAGAAGAATTGAAACCATTCAAGTTTGAAGGAACGTGAGGGCTTTCAGAAAATCTACAAGAGGAGCAAGAGAGGATGGAAATTGATTCTAGTTTCTTGATGAAATCATACTATTGCTCTATTAAGTGGCCAACTACTTATAGCAATTTGGTCAAGTATGTCCAGTCGTTCCATAGTGATGACAGAGATGTTGCTTCTTCTGTTAGACTTTTGAGTATTCCCCTTCTTAGCGTAGGATTTTAACCTCTTCTTATGAAGTTTAGGAGGTGCTCCTAAGATAAATTTACCCTTGTCTATGTTCTCTCTACTAAAACAATTTTCACATTGTTGTTCTCAGAATCAACATTATTACCGTGAACAAAAATAGTAGTACTAGAAGAAGCAATATTAGAATAGAGAAAATCATATCCTAAATCGGTTTGATCAGAAGCAGATTTTTGGAAGCTAAGCATCTTGTCAAGCTTTGCACTTGAAGTTCTCTCCAACTGAGCTCTGACCTGAAACAGCTCTGCCTCAAGCTTCTTGGTCTTCTCAGCTAAGAAATTGTTTTCAAACTGCAGTGCTCCAATAGTCTGATTAACTTCATCAAATTTTGTGGAGATTTCTTCTCGTTCAAGCTCCACATCATTGAGCTTCTTGGTGGCCAACCTATTCAACTTCTCGTGCTTTTCCAAGACCTTGTATAATTTTGCATAGGCTGTGTGGATGTCAACTTGTTCATCCATCTTTTTAAACTTAGATTGCACCAAGTCTTCTTCTTCATCCACTTCTTCAACAATCCCCTTAGTAGGATTTACAATGGCAATGAAAGCATTTAGGATTCCATCATTGGGTAGCATTAGGAAGTCGAGCGGGGAGCTTGTAGTCCTTTTGTACGAACTTCAATTCTTTCATAGTGAATTCAGGTTAGCCTTGAGGATCGGTGGGTCAAATCCTCCCCAGGTTTTTACCGTGTGGTTTCCTGGGTGATCATATCTTGTGTTATTTATTTTCCGCTGCTTTATATTCTTGATATGATTGTTTGGATTGTTTTAACCTAGAATTGCTTAATTTGACTAAGTAACAACTTGGCTAATTAATCTAGGCTACGCAATCTGGTTGTTTAAGGGGTCTAAATTCCTGTCACATCACAATAATATAAGTGGGTTGAAGGATTCGAATCTAGATTCTTTCATTGGAAAAAATTAACATGACAGGAAAAATCAACCAATGAAATAGTATTTAACAGTAGCACTAGATGTTAGGGTGGGTCCAATGGTGAATTTCCTAAGAGTGATTCCATCGGTGTCAAAATATTGGAAAAGTTCTAAAGAGAAAAGGAAAGTGCAGGAAAAGTCATGATGGACTCCCAGTCTCCTAGCAAACGGTCGAGAAGGTATTGGTGTATGGAATGGAATGTCTCATAGTTTGTGAAGTTCTCACACAACTATGTAACACCTTACACCTTCATATGATGAGATATATGAGACATCCCATTCATGATGCCTGGACACCTAAAAAATTCTTCGTCTTCTTAATTAGATGCTTAGGTACAATGTTTTCAGCTTAAGCAAGTTCGTTTAATTGAAAACACAAAACAAAATGCCATTATGGTCCAATTTGGCTGCAAGCAAAATAATAGAGAAAAAGAAAGACACGTTTTCTCGCAGCACCAACGTAAATGCATTTTCAAAAACGCCTCACGTCTCTATTGCTGATTTCCACACACTAACTGTTTTATTCATAGGCGGCGCTAGACGTATTTCAGGGGATTCAAATGAACCCCTGACTTTTTATTAAAAAAATATTTTATATATATATATATATATAATATTTTTTACCTATTTAATTTATCATTAAAAATATATTTGCGCACTTTGGCTTAAATCTTGCACACCCTGATCACATATTCACTTTTTTTTTTCCCCCTCAAATCACTAACTTTATAACTAAAAATTATTATAACATAATAACAATACACATACATGTTTCAAACCCTATGTATTTCCTGATTATTAAATTATATTAAGTTATATTATATTTACATTATACATGCGCATATTCACACACATCACAATTCACGCAAATTACTTTATAACAAATAATAATAATAATGATAATAATAATAATAATAATAATAATGCACATATTAGACACATACGCACAACTAACAAACACTCACTCTTTTCTCTTAGAATCAAAGATATTGAGATAGTCAAATAGAGAATAGAGATGAGATGAGATTCATGAGAGAGATTTAAGCATTTGACTAGTTAAGTAGACACTTAGTGTATTATTGATGTATGGATGTATGTGGTCGTGTGAGTCAATAATTCATGTAGTGCAAGTGGAATGAGTTTTGCCATTTAGTTTAAAATATTTTTATAAAAACAATGACAAATAGATAGTGACAATTGCATAAAAATGTTATACAAACTCAATAAAATAAAATGGCTATATCTACCCACATTGACAATTGAAAATAACAATTGATAATGAATTATCATGTAATGATTTCGAAATATGAAAACTCATAGAATGATATTATAACATTTTATGTATTTGTGACTTTTTGTTTTGTCAATAACTAAATAATTTAAATTTTCTTTTTATTAAATTTTGTTTAATCTAACTTTCTAAATGTCCCCCCTAAAAAAAATTCCTAGAGTTGCCACTGGTTTTATTATGTACCAGCAATGGCATAGCTCAGGTTGGCAGATACAGGCATTTTTCGGGAAAAATATTACTGGATAGCATTTCTATCTGAAATGGGTGGTGCTAAGACTACAAACTTTGCCACACTTTGTCACAACTATTTTATGTAATAAACTATGATTGACTGTTTCTCACTTTTATATGAATTTATAACCTTTTCTTGACTACTCATATTTATCCATGTAATATAGTTTTGACAAAAGTTGTAACTTAATTTGTAATTCTAGATTTATTGATATGGAATTTGGAAAAAGTATGAGCCATGGTGATGAAAAGAGAACCTGGTGGGTTTAGAAGGAAGGGGAGCCCCCAAGGGCATGAAAGAGAGAGAGTGAGGAGTGGGTTAAAAAAAAAAATGAAATGAGAGATACTACACATTTCATTATATAACATTTACAAATTTTATAATAAAAGAAAGCTTTTTTTATATATTAATTTAATAATTATAACTATGGAGAAAGGAAGATTCAAATTATGGTTCTCTTGTTAAAGAAGTGAATGTCATGCCACTAACTAACATGATTCTTAATGGATGAAAGACATTACTAATTAGTATCATATGATCAAACTGGGTAAATAATTATATGTAAAATAAAGTACATATTTCAATTATATAACTAAAATAAATAAATAAATAAATAAAATATATAGAAAGATGAAAGGGAAAAAACTAATTGAAAACTTTGTGGAAAAAGCATATTGGTGTATGATTGCATATTTGTAAAAGCTAAAAATCATAATAGATTATTAATATGATTTAAAATAAATAACTAAAATTCATCTATATTTTTGAAAATTTTGGAATTAGAATGCTAATGGAGTGCTACTTTTAAGCTCTTTGAAATTTCTATAATAGAGTTTCACGTAGAGTAAACTATGTTAGTACATACTAAAAGGAGAGAGAGAGAGAGGGAGAGAGAGAGAGAGAGAGAGAGAGAGTCGTAGTTATTATAATCAAACCATAACTTAACCTCTTGACCAATTATAAGCTTTGGGTCAATGGGTCAACCGATATTGAGGTACTGAATGAAATGTGTATTAAAATATCAAACCATAACTTAGCCTCTTGACCTATTATAAGCTTTGGGTCAATGGATCAACCGATATTGAGGTACTGAATGAAATGTGTATTAAAATTTTAAACAAAAATTATGTATATTCAATAAAAATATCTATAAAACATGAAAAATATTTGAAATTATTAAAAAAAAAATCAATAAAAATATCTACAAACATGAAAAAAAAAATTGGTAGATCATTTAAAAAAAAATAAAAAGACAGTTTCATAAAATTTTAAAATAAAAAATATAAGCATGTAACAAAATATATAGTATTAATTATTTAGCACTTTTTGTATTAGTTAACATAAAGAGCTCAACAATTTTTTTCTACAAAAGTTTGAAATGATCAAAATTTTTATAAAAACTAGAAAAATCATTTATAATAAATATCTTTTCTAAATTTTTTTTATATAAAATTTCTTTTATTACATAATGTGTTTTTGCTACATAATTACTTTATCTCATTTCCCCTTTTATTTTTACACTAGATTATTTGTGCCTCTATCATTGAGAATTTATAAGTAATCTCCCAATTTATTTTAGGATTACATATATTTTTTCCGTTTCCTTTCTTGTTTAATTTGAATTGTATGCTTTGAATTTCTACTTCTATCATTTTTTTTTTCTCGATTTGCAATTGAATCTCCTCATATTATATCATACAGTGTTTAACCCAAGCAATGCATGGGATCATTTTACATGTTAGAAGACAAAACAAAAGAAGTATATGAAAAGAAGTTTATCTCCATCTTGTGATAATGATAAAGACACAGTAGCTATTAATGAGGGTAATTTCTATCATCAACTTGTGATCATGAAGAAGATGCAATGACCAAAAACCTATTATAATATAGCACATAAGGGGAAATAAATATTAAAACAATCAAAGATTTAAACATACTAAGGACTTGTATAAACAAAAACAGAACTTTAACTAAAGTGTTTGATTACCATAGGCAATGTGGCTTAAGTTACAGCAAACCCTAAAATGTAAATTGAAAAAAAAAAAAAAAAGACACAAACACTATACGAACCAACTGCCTGAGCTACCTAAGTAAAATTGATTAATTTTGTTCCTTTAAAATGCATGCATGATAATTTTATAGCTTAATAAATATTTTTGGCTGAATTATTATATAAAACAATCACAATGTAAGCAATAAAAACCGATAATTTGAGAAAACCCGAGTAAGATATTCTAAGTATCCTCTATCATTGTTACATGAAAGCAAGGTTCTTGATGTGTTCTAATCACATAGCATTTTATATGTGAATGTCTATCTACATATAAATGTGTATGAAAATTATGCTAGATTCATTGCCCAAAAACATAAATCATAATCAATGGTTACTAAAGCAAGCTGCTAACAATATTTTAATATCATAAATCTCTAATTGGTGAAATTCACTTACTGCATGATTGCAGTATTTTTACTTTCTTCCTTTAATTGCAAATATACCAAATTATCACCTTTAAAAAAAAATGAAAACAGAATTTGTAACTTCTAACATATGATTTTAGAGAATCAACATGGTGACATGAATATACGCGTTTGTATGATCTAGAGGACAAATGATATAAGACTCATTACAAAATCATTCCCAACTGCCATATATGCAAGAAGAGGCACTCATCAAAAAAAGAAAAGAAAAAAAAAGAAAAAAAAAAGAAAAAGAAGAAGAAGAAGCCACTAGAGCTCAAAAGAGTACAATACTACAATTCAAATAAATCACATCGAGGAACAAAAAATACCCATATCATTTTCTAATTGGATACATCTGCTTTAAAGTAAAAAAGGTCAAATGCTTCTTAATGCTCCCAAATTTTACTAAGGCACAATCCTAGAAGCAAATATAGAATATAGAATAATGTTTGAGACCCACCAATTAAATTGCAGAAGAAAGAAAGAAAGAAAAAAAAAAAAAAAAAGCGCCCAATGGAGCTCAAAAATTAGACTATATTATGTGCATTAAGTTACCTGGGTTGCAAAAGGAAATTATTAAATGATCATCCCAACAACATTGTGAAGACAAACAAAGAAAACAGATTGAAACCTTAACTATTATAATAAATAACTAAGTATTATCTGGTAATCATCCTAAAGAGTAACACATACCCAAACCTAAGCCTAAATCAATTGCAATTCAATTGAAATACCAAAACCTAAAACATATTTGTCAGCAAATTTTAAAATCATAACTGAAAACTTTATCAACAATGTTTATAGGAGCTATAACGGTGACTTGAAGGCGGAATTTGGAGAGAGAGATCGTCCTAATAAAGTCTCTCAAATTTCCCTATCTCTCCCTCACTCTCTTTGGATCTTATTCGTTCCCAACTATAGTGAAAAACTTATTAGAGCTGGTGGGCTTTTTTTAACTTTGTAAAGGTTCAGTAATTCTGCCGAACCAAACAATCCCTTAAAAAGTACTGAACCAGATCGGTGAATATTGGGCCAAACAAATCGTTATTTATTTATTTATGGTTTTGTTTTATGAATGGATAAGAGATGGTGGTTTTGGCCTTTGGGATGTTGAAGATGTAGAGGAACGATTTGCAAAAGGATTTCTACGGGTTTTAAAAGAACATTTGAAGCAGTAAAAGTTAAAACTTTAGAGCACGTTTGGTAGATTGTAATGGTAATTATATAACAATAAGAATAAGTATTAGAAGGCATGTAAGATGATGCAATGTAATATTTATTACTATTCATTTGTTTAGTGACACATCAATAACAGAATCCTGAAACCAATGGAATGAAAGCATTTTAATCAAACTTAAAATATATTTTAGGAAATATCTTACTCATATAATTATATTTCCTAAAAAAATATTTTTTAATTTGAAAGAGATTAGTTATTTTTTATGATTTTTTATTTTCATAATTGTTATGTGCATGTGGAAAATTTGTGTATTGGGAAATATATTAATTTTTAAAATTCATACACCTACTAAGGAATAGCTATTACAAATCTTTTAGAGATAAATAGTTATTCTTCATTTTAAAGAATAGTTATTCATAAGGAATAACTATTCCTTGTAATAAAAACATAACAAAACTATTGAATAACTAAATCATAGGAACAACTATTACATTACAGTGCCTATTATAGTCTACCAAACGAACTCTTAAGAATACTGAAATGGTGTACCACGTGGACTTTTTTTTTTTTTTTTTTTTTTGCAATTTAACATCAAAATACTAACGATAGTTAGCAACATTTTCAAACTATTTAGAAAACTAAGATCTCAAGTCTCTAAGACTCGAGTTCACTGTAGCAACTCAAGTCTCAGAGACTCGAGTTCTATGTGTTGGTAAAGCTGAGGTGGAAAATTTTTTTCCCTAAACAAAACCCAAAAAACACATGCTCTCATCTTCTCTCAACAAACCCAAAAACCTTTTTATCCTTTTCTTCCTTCATGCTTCATTCTCCAGACCAACCAGACCCAAATAAATAAATAAAAAAAAATCCCAGGGACAAACCCACAAACACCCATGACAGAAGAATTAGGAAGAAAAGAATAAGAACACAGAAAAAACCCACAAACACCCACCAGACCCAAATAAAAAAGAACCTTAAGAACAAACCCACAAAGACTTGAGGCAGAAGAAGAAGAATGAGAATAAGAACACCCACTGGACAAACCCACACACACCCATGACAGAAACCACACCCACATTAAGTCCGATCCGATTTCTCTCACTTGAAGCCCTTGCCACTTGGGTTCAATCTGAATTGCCGCTTGGGTTACTTCATTGTTACTTTTTTGGTTTGCTTGGTTTTACATTGTTGTTGCTTCTTTGGTTTGCAGGGTTTTGCATTGTTGTTTTTGTTTTTGTTGCTTCTCTGCTGGGTTTTTTCTTTCTTCTTCTTTGATCTCTACGTTGTTTCTTTTCTTTGTTGATCTATGCCATCTTTGATGACTGCATTTTTTCTTTAGGAAACTCAAGTCTTAAAGACTTGAGTTCCACATGGAAAATTTTTTCATCTCAGCACTATCATCGAATAAAACTCGAGTCCTTGAGACTCGAGTTGTTACAATAAAATCGAGTCTAGGAGACTCGAGATGTTAGTTTCCTAAATAATTTGGAAATGATGCTAATTAATGAAATTGTTAGCATTTTGGTGTTAAATTGCAAAAAATATCTACTATGGGGGTCTTTTAACTTAAAGCAATATATGTGTCAGTTTTTAAGGTAGACTTTTTTCTTACATGGCAGAACAACCTTAATAGGAGGAAAAAAGCCTCTGCTATTATATGTAACTAGCCATGGTCCCGCGCAATGCGCAGATAATGCTTTAAGCTATTATGTGAAAAACTTATATAGAATATCCAAAATATTTTAAAGTAATAACATGAAACAATGTTGCAATAACATGAAGAGTTTTATTTTATTTTTTATTTTATTATTATTATTATTTTATATAAATTAATGATGTAATACAAATTTAAGGGGATGGAGAATTTAAACTATAGAGAAAAAGTTACATAAATTAGAAATTAGTTATTATGTGGTGTAATATCTTCTAAAAAAAAAAAAGTGGTGTAATAAGTTGATTGTTTGTTTAATCATTTATTTTTTTGCTGAAATTTTTAATCATAATTTTTGTTTCTACATTGGCTTGGAGTTAGCATAAAAAATTTGTAATTTCATGTAAATGTTTAGGTTTTTTTTTTTTTTTTGGTGAGAAAAATGTAAATGTTTAGTTGGCTTATGGAAATATCAATTAAAATTTATGATGTCATGTTTATGTTATTGAAGTATGATAGTGGTAAGTTAAACACTCAACGAAAATAGTGATATCCTTTTAGTAGAATTTTATTATAATCCAAATATGTAAAGAAGTTGAGGTGTAAAGTTAAATGAAAAATTACTCTTACAAAGCGCTACATGATAGAATCGCATGGTTTCTCACGTGATGTTTTTTCTTTCTTATATATTCTTTTTAAAAAAAACCATATAAAATTCTTATATATATATATATATAGATATAATTAGTGCATACTTATAGATAAGTAATGTGTATTCATTTCACTGCCACATTCAATGAATTAAAAGTTTTACATAAATGTAAACTTTGATGAGGTGGAAGCATAAATGAGAGAAGTTCAATGAATGTGCCACTTGGCAAAACCTCATGCTCTCCCACTTGAGGTCTCTGCTTTTATATATACTAGCTTGTAAACCCATGCATATGCATAAATACACTTAAAGATATATAATAAGATGTATAATATAATTCCTATATATATATAATTTAAATATTATTGATAGTCATTTTATATTTTGTTAACTCTTTAAAATTTTTGCAAGGATATTATTAGGTATAAAATGTAAATTGTCAATGTAGGAATAAAGGGCCAAGAAATGGGTACTGGGCTATAGGCCGTGTTCGAGGACATTAAAACGTCCAAGGATAGGTGAGTGCTAGTGGGGGTGTACAAGTCAATGTTCCATGGAAAAGGTTTGGTTTTGAGGGGTTGGGATTATAATCCAAGGAGGAATACCTCCTCGGCTAGGCAGAGTAGAGGTGAAGGGTTCAACCTTTCATCAAGAACAATGCACCAGACGATCATACCTGTAAGGATAAACATCAAAAGGGAATAAGACAAAGGAAAGCTGGGAAATATCTAGGAGAAAGCTACTACCACTATATTGAACGCTCTGCATCTAACTCTCTAGTCGCATTAATGTGGAAGTGATACCTAAACAGTAATATTCAACCTTATAGCTACCCATAAAGATTTCAGGAAGGTGTTGATGGAACAAGTATCAAGATTAGCAGTTTGGTTTACGTGTGGAAGGATAAGATGAAAGAAAAAAGGAAAAATATAAAGAAGAAAACCTCATTACAATGGGGGGAGGAAAAAAGTGGGAGAAGAAGAAGGTATCCTCAAGAACTGTAATCATACCTAAGTCCAAGAGAAATATACAAGAACTACCAACCTCGAACTTTGCCAAGGAGGATTTTCCTTGTGTAAAGCAATTTATCCTTACATTATTGTATCATTTAGCCTATTGTGATTGTTGTCCAACTCATTGAAGTTTAGTTTCTAGCCCACTCTCCCAATTTCATTGTATTGGGCTCTTTAGGCCTTAGTCCATTTCGTTTTTGGGCTTAGAACTCAAACTGGGTCCTTACAATTGGCGCCGTCTATGGGGAGCTTGAATATTCTTGAGTTCATCTTCCAACCATGGTAGGTTCTGGGCCAAACCGTGAGGAATCTGTGGGATCTCAACGTCAAGACCAATTTCTCAACATTGAACGAAGGAGAGATTGTGTAGTTAGCGAACATGCCACCCATACGAGTAGGAGTCAGTCAAGAAGTGGGAGTCATGCGTCCGATGGAAAAAATACTAGGAACATGCAGTTAGAGATAGACTATTTGCAGTCTTTTGACGACGATAAGAATGGTAGTTATAGGTCCAGATCAAAGACCCCTTCTAGTGAGTCTTTTTCATGTGATGAGGACCATCACTATAGGCGAAGAAGCAAAAGTCCATCTCACAGGGGCTTGGGTAATGATGCTATAAGCAGGGCTTTGCACAAATTTCTAAGTCATCTTTTACATAGAGGATAGAAGGAGGAAAACTTCCTTGGCAATTTACTCAGCCAACATTTACCATGTACAATGGTAGAACAAACCCTGTGGAGCATGTTAGTCACTTCAACCAAAGGATGGTTGTTCACTCAAAGAATGAAGCCTTGATGTGCAAGGTGTTCCTATCCAGCCTAGGGCCAGTGTTGATGAGATGGTTTGATAGTCTGGTGGTCTGAGGGAAGGTTCAATTGACTCTTTTAAGGAGCTTACTAGAGTGTTTAGGGCTTGCTTTGTTACTTGTAGTAGAGTTCCTCGGCCCTTGGGCTCCCTGTTTTCTATGACCATGTGAGAGGGAACTTTAAAAATGTATTCTAACAAGTACTGGGAAATATTTATTGAGATAGATGTGAATTTTGATAATGTGGCTGTAAGGACTTTCAAGGTTGGCCTGTCTACTAAGCACAATTTGAGAAAGTATTTAACAAGGAAGCCTATTAGGTGTGTACGCTAGCTCATGGATCGTATTGATGAGTATAAACGGCTCGAGGAGGACCAACAACAAGGAAAGGGGAAGGCCAAAGTAGTCCCCCAAGATTGGAGATATTTCAGGTCGGATAGGTATAACAATAGTAGGCCTAGAAGAGACTTTGTTGGGCACACTGGATCTACTATTGCTCAAGTGGTTAACACTGTGTTCCGAGAACCTGTGCACTGACTTTTGGAGAAGATAAAGAATGAACCATACTTTAAGTGGTCAAATAAGATGGGTGGGAACCCTATGAAGCGCAACCAAAGCCTTCATTGTCAATACCACAAGGACCAAGGACATACTACAGAAGAGTGTAGGACTTTGTGTGATCATTTAGAGCAGTTGGTCAAGATTGGGAAGTTAAAACAATTCTTATATCAGCCTAATGGACAGGGGAGCTAGGTAGGGACGGGGCATTAGAGAGATGCTCTTTCAACACCGCCTTTGGGGACAATTAGTGTTATTCTTGCTACTCTAGGAAGGACTAGTTCCCATCCATCTAGGGTGATTTCTTTAGCTTGGCCAATTGTAGAAGACTTGAATCCTAATCCCAAGAGGAGTAGAATGGAGGTCTAACCAGCTTTGAGTTTTTCTGATGAAGATAAGGTTGGAACCTTGCAGCCACATGATGCTGCCCTAGTGGTTACTCTCAGGATAGGTGGGTATGATGTGAAGAGAGTGTTGGTAGATCAGGGCAGTGGTGCAGAGATTATGTACCCTAATCTGTATAAGGAGCTCAAGTTGAAACTTGAAGACCTGGCCTATTATGATTCTCCTTTCGCAGGATTTGATGGGAAAACACTTATCTCGAAGAATCAAATTAGATTACCTGTTCAGGCAGGGTTAGAAGTTGTGGAGGTGGATTTCATTGTGGTAGATGCCTATTCCCCTTACACTGCTATTATGGCAAGGCCTTGGCTTCATTCCATGAGGACTATTTCTTCCACCTTGCATTTGAAGGTAAAGTATCCGTTAGAGGATCAGGTTAAGGAGCTGGTTGGAAGTCAATCTATGACCAAACAATGCTTAGTGGCTACGATTAGGCATCAGACTGGAGGAGAGTCATCGGCCTCTACAGAAAAGGATTTATAGCAATTAAGGAGAGCAATATTATCCACAAATGTGGTAGTAGAAGGGGCAAAGTATGAAGAGTTAGAAAAAGTTGTTATAGATGATGATGAGGAGAAATTTTTTCAAGTGGGGGTACAGTTACCTCCTTAGGAGAGGGAGGATCTGATTGTTTTTCTCAGGAAGAATGTTGATGTGTTTGCATGGAATAACTATGAAGCTCTTAGGGTGGATCCAAATTTTATTTGCCATCACTTAAATGTTAATCCATCTGTCACCTCTAAGAAGTAACCATCTCGGCGTTCTTCTAAAGAAAATTTTGATACTGTCAAGGAAGAAGTAATCAAACTTAAGCAGTCTGGGGCAATAAAAGAGGTGTTTTACTCTGAATGGTTGGCTAATATAGTGGTGGTAAAAAATAAGAATGGGAAGTGGCGAGTGTGTGTAGATTTCACTAATTTAAACAAAACTTGCCCAAAAGACTTCTTCCTAATGCCTTGGATAGACCAATTGGTGGATGCAACTGTGGGCCATCCTCGAATGAGTTTTTTAGATGTCTTTAAAGGGTATTATCAGATACCATTGGCTTTGGATGATCAAGAGAATACTGCTTTTGTTACACCCACTGAAAATTACCACTACAAAGTGATGCCCTTTGGATTGAAGAATGCAAGATTTACCTATCAGAAGATGATGACTAGGATGTTTGAGCCTCAACTTGGCAAAAATATTGAAGTCTACATAGATGATATGGTGGTAAAGAGCAAAGTAGAGTCCGAGCATGTGAATGACCTTAGAAATATTTTTGAAATACTGAGAAAGCATAAATTATGCCTTAATGCTTCTAAGTGTTCTTTTGGAATTAGGTCGGGCAAATTCCTTGGTTATATGGTTACTCATCGTGGAATTCAAGTCAAACTTGATCAAATTAAAGCAATTAAAAATCTATAGCATCCTTTGAACCCTAAGGAGGTCCAGAAGTTAATAGGAATGACTGCTGCTCTGAATCGATTCATCTTTTGATCAACAGACAGGTGTAGGCCTTTTTTCTAATTATTGCACAAGTGGAAGGGATTTGAATAGACTGAAGAATGTGCCTTTGCCTTTCAATAGTTGAAGGAATATCTTTCTCAGCCACCCATTATGTCCAGGCCTGAGGAGGAAGAAGTTCTTTTTGCTTATATTGCTATAGCATCTCACGCAATGAGCTTGGTACTGATAAGGGTGGACAATGGAGTGCAGTGGCTAGTTTATTACATGAGCAAGTCATTGCATAAAGCAGATGTTTGTTATCTACCCTTGGAAAAGACTATCTTGGCAGTGGTACATGCTACCTGAAAACTCCCTCATTATTTCCAAGCTCATACATCGGTGGTTTTAACCCAACTTCCTCTTTAATCGCTACTTCAAAAAGCTGATTACATAGGGAGAATTGCCAAGTGAGGCACAATTTTAGGAGTGTTTGATATCAAGTATATGCCTCAGACCTCGATTAACGGCCAAGTTCTTGCAGATTTAGTGGTTGGGTTTACTGAATCTCCACTAGCATTGGAGGATGAGAAGTAGAGCATGGGAGGAAAACTAGTTGAAGCAATCTCCTTATAGGGACCCTTACCTTGGAAATTGTATATTGACAATATAGGCAATCAAAGAGGATCTGGGGTTGGACTAGTTGTGGTATCTCCTAAAAAAATTACTATTGAGAAGTCCTTAAGGTTAGGTTTCTTAGCCATAAACAACGAGGTTGAGTATGAAACTTTGTTGGTAGGGATGGCCATAGTCTAGAAAATGGGAGGAAGGGCAGTAGAGGTGTTCTTGGATTCTAGACTAGTTATGGGCCAGGTAAAGGGAGAATTGGAGGCTAAGGATTTGAGAATGCAAGAGTATTTGAGCCAAGCTAGGCACTTGCAGTCAGGTTTTGAATCCTTTATTTTGCAGTAGATCTCGAGGAGTAAGAATACCCATGCTGACTCTTTAGCTACTTTGGCAAATTCCTCGGCACAAGGTTTACCTCGGGTTATCTCAAGTGTGGTGAGATAAGGATTTGGTCAATGGCCTCTCAAGGATGTGATAATGGAGAGGAAGAGAGTAGAGGAATTTGTAGAGTCTCTAAGGTAAAGATTGGGGATGAGGCAATCTTGTTTTTCTCTAGGGTTTCTCTCACAAAATTCTCTCTGGAAGCTCTCTTAAAATCGTGGGTATAAGGGTTTATATATAGTGGGGTGAGAAAGGAATACGAAGAGACAGTTTTTGACAAACAGGGTAAATTGGCGGCTTGGTCTCGAGGTTTGTCCAAGTCGCGAGTTCAAGTCGCGACGTAACGGCCTGGCCAGCCTGGGACTTTTGTCCTATAGTGCGACCCTTTAACTTCTCTGTGTGCATCTCACGTGCTTGCATTTGGCGGCTTGTAGCCACGAGCCACCTGCGAGTCCTAGCCGCGAATCTCTGCTTCTTTGCACATACTTGAGTTTTTCTTCACATCTTCTCACACACTACCCTTACAATAATCCCACCTAAATACAATTTTACTAAGTGCTAAATTACAAGCAAATTGGCATGGAATAAAGCCAACAAGATGGTTGATAAATTTCAACCTTACAATCTCCCCCTTTGGCTATTCCATGACAAAACCCTAAAACAAACTCTAGACTTAATGCGTGAGTTGGGAACAGTTGGAAAACTCACTCACACCTAACTCTAGAATTTGTGAAGCTCTTGAACCATAAGAACAAGTATCTCCTGAAACACAACAACACAATAAGTTCATTGTATACAGAAACTTGTAATGCATATGGAACAAGCACAATGCAATCATGCACAATGGAGTAAAGCAATAAACCCCACTATAACCAAGTGATCGCAATGCTCATTCACACTTGGAATGAACATCCGGACATTCAAGTTGACTAACTCAAGGCAAATCACTTAAATGACCAACACTCAACCAATGCACAAAACAAAAAGTATGTGCATCTAGGAAAAATCCTACACGGGCACAAAAGTGACAATACTTAAAACGGAATGCATAGCATTAGGTTAGAAGAACTGATTTAACAAAGCACAGAGGCTGCATAAAGCATGGCACAAACCACAAAGACCTACAGGAGTGCATGAAACCAAACCCTTAAAGCTTACATAAGCAACATGGCTACAAAACACATAAACCAACAACTAATTGATAATTGAATAAACATCATAAATATATAAACCAGTACCAAAGAACCACAATCAACAGAAGATATCCAAGCATAGTAACAAAACTATAAACAAAACAATGTATAATAATGAAACTCCCCTTCAAATAAGCACTCCCCCTCAAGTGTTGGCCCAAAAATTCTCCAATTTTTTGACTGGAATGGCCAAAGGGTCACTGCTCATTGTTGGTGTAGATGCTGTCAAACTTTGTTGAAAGAACATCAAGCTGATCTTGCATTGCCATCATCCTTTCAGTATGTTGATCTTGAACCACTCTAAGTCCATCAAGTCTCTCCAGGATGATCTGAAATACATCAAGAGGTGCAGCTGATGAAGTGGAAGTCCTGCTTCTCTTGGTTCTGCTTCTTGGTGTGGAAGTCTGTCCTGCAGTCTCAGCTTCAGTTTCCATAAGAACACCTTCTCCATGGACACCCTCCTCTCCATCACCTGGAAGACGACTTTGTATCCTTGTGATGGTGAATTTGTTTATTGCTGACAAGGGAGTCATGTGATTGATATCTTAAGGAATTCTAACACCCTTTGCTCTGAAGATCCTCATGAGGAGGCTAGGAAAGACCAATTTGGGCCTAGCAGTGGTTTTAGTCTCTTCCATAATAGTGTCAAATATGTGCGAGCTGATGTCAATGATGACTTTCTCCTTGAGCTCCATGAGGAATATAGCTCTAGAATTAGTAAGAGTGGTCATCTTTTTGATAGGATACAGATTGTACATCATAATGGTGGTCAAACACCTCATGTCAGTAGGGAAGGCATTATTGTTGAGACATCTCCCTTCTTTAACACCACCAATCCAAGCCTGGACAGTATCTAGGGACATCATCCTGTCTTTGTAATTGATGAACTCATACTCCTCTAAACCTTCAAGACCAAGTACATCATCAATGTCATGTGTGTCTAAGGTAAACTCATGTCCTCTAACCCAGCAGTTCATCTCTTCATCCCTTTTGTTCACATTTGTATAGAATTCCGTTGTTAGGGGCTCACACACTGAAGGTAGGTCACCCAGCAGTTTATCCCAACCTCTTCCCTTAAAGCACTCTGGAATAAAAGTATCCTTCGGGTCATGTAAATCCACAAATCTCTCCTGGATAATGGTTCCCTTCATGAAGGAATCTCTGTATCTCTCAAAATGCTTGACATACCTAAACAAGTTGTTGTCCATTTTCATCCTTTTATCAGCCTTCTTAGCAGGAGTCTTCTTCTTTGAATATGTGGAAGCCATCTGTAAACACTCAGAAGAGGCCACAACAGAAGCACAACACAATATGTGGAAATACACACAAATTAGTAACAAGTGACTAACAGATAGAGAACAGAGTGTCAAAATAACCCAAAGATCAAAAATAAAGTTCTAGCTGCACAAGCAAGATTAGTCTGTATAGAAGCATATTTAAAACAGGCCACAAACAACTAAACATGTGTAGTGTAAACCACATTTTGACACAAAGAGTATATGTCAATGAGACATAACTTAATGGATATGAACTGTACAAGCAAAAACCAAAGCAAAGCCATACACATGATATTGTAACACACAATCACATCAATGTATACCACATAGATAAAAATTTGTAAACCCAAATTCCTCATATAGAGAAACTCACAGAAAACCCAAATATCATATACCTAATAGATATAGACAATCAAATATCAAACCATAGAGCAAAAACTATCTCAATGAAGCAAACTCATGAAACTAAAACTATTCAGCAATAAGAGTACACAAGCCAAACAATCAAACCCAACATTTTAGAGCTAAAACATGTTCGAACCCCCAAATCTCAAACCAGCAGAATAACTCACAGATTTAAAGAAATTAACACTAAAAACATGAAATCTGAAGTGAGAGACAGAAGACCTATACCTTTTTCTTGAAGATTTAAGAAGAAAAAATGAAGAAATGAAGGATCTTCAAAAATGGGCACAGCGAGTTTCAGAGAGAGAAATGGAGAAGACAATGACGAGTCACAAAGTACAAGGGAAAAACTGAAAAGTTTTTGAAAACTGACTTTAAAACACACAACACGCATTTTTCGCGACTGAAACAAGTTGCCAGTAAGTCACTAGGGTAAGCCGCGAAACACTGTGAAGTAAAGATTCTTAAAAAATCTTCCAAGTGTTTTTTGCGACTGGAAGGTCTGCCCGCGAGGGAGTCACGAGCTAAGCCGCGAAAATCTCTGAGTAACCTCGCGATTGGACCCTCCACCTGTGAACAAGTCTCCAAACAGAGCTGCGAAAATTGCAAATATCCAAATTTTGAAAATTTTTCTAAGTATTTGTCACACCTAGGTCATTAACTCGCTAGTAAGCCGCGAAAAATCTTTGAGTGGGCTCATGACAGGGGCTTGTGACTTGGCTAACCCGCGACTTAGCCGCCAAAACAGGACAACACTGTTTTTGAAATTTTGACTTTTTGAAAAAAAACAAAATACTATTCCAAAAACAACTAAAAACACTCAAAAATCTTTTTGTGTTCGATCAACAAAGATTGAGTATGTGAAAACACATTTAATCAAGTACAATCACATAAATGAATATGGCATTCATTGAACATAGACTTGTGTGTTGTGTGTGGATATCAAAAATGGGATAGTCCTTAGTTTAATGTGAAGCTTCAATGATCAATTCAATCAAGGCATACATAACTGGCACTAGATAACGTGACCTATCTCAATTATAGAAACATGCATATATGACCTCCCACAAGCACTTAATAACAATTCTTTGAAGCTTTTCATTTGGCTCCATATTCACATATCATTTGCATTTTCAAGCAAAGAAAATCTCATTTTGAGATAGATGCCTGAAATTTTTGATATTTCAATTGATGAGATAGCCTTTGACTTTTTGGGCATCAAACATTTTATATTGGTCGCTTTCCCTTTTTCCTAGTCGAATACTAGTATGTGTGACGGGCTTTTGCAGATCTATATCTCTTTTCATTTGGAGATTTACAATTAGAGAGCTCTTTTAAGCATAAAAATAAAAGTAGGAAGATATATAGGCATGAGTCTATGCATGTCTCAAGATCAACAAAATCATTCACAAATTATTCATGACAAGGTTGAAGATCTATTTACAATAGTCACATAGATTTTAGAATTTCTTTCACAATGATATGAGTACATGAGAAACAAGCTAAGCTCGTTAAATGCACAAAGCCATTAGTGCAAAGGTACAAGGTAAAACATGCTTTAAGACAAAACTCAACAAAGCCGATCAAACTCTTTGGATTTCCTACTTTTTATGTGTTTTTGGATTTTTAACACAAAAGCAGTAAAAGGTTGATCAAAAGCATAACAAAAATGTAAAGACATTTGAACCAAAGACAAAAACACACACAAAATAACAACCTAAAAGCTAGCAAGAAGCACACAACCAAGCATAATCACAAACATGGGAAGTATTGATGCATGGACATGTTGTAATACTTATGCATGAGTATCCTTCGTCACCCACACATCACGTGCGTTTGGGGTGATATCCTTGACGGATCGGGTACGAGAGTTGGGACTGTCAAACTTTCGTGTGAAGCTTTCCAGGCAATTGGTGAAGGCATCGATCATCTTCATCACGTCCATCATTCCTGGATCACGGTTTTAACTTCTTGGTTGCTCACCACCCCAAGACCTCATGTCATTTCTTCTTCCTCATAACCGAGGTGCACTTGCATTGTTGTCTGCTCTCAGCTTTTGACAGTTGAGTCTGGTATATCCTTGCAATCTGCAATAGTGACAAACATATTCCGTTCTCGGACCCTGTTGTGATCTTGGAACTGATCTCCCTCTAACTCCATATTTGGATTCTGATTGACTACGGGACTTATTTATCACCCATTGATCAGCCACATTCTTCTTTTTCTCAGCCTTACTTTTCTCAGGACTGGACCTATCCACAGTCGTCTCCCTAGCCGTCACAAACTTCACTTCTTTGGTGACCTTGGCTGAAGAGCTACTTCCTCCGGTATATCCTAAACCGGACTTGTCTAAGGCATGTTTCTAAGATGAAATAACATCGTCCAGTTTCCTGGAGGAGACTCTATCTACCTTGGCATGAGCTTGCACTACCTCTTGCTCAAGAAACCTCACTTTTGTGTAAGCTTCTGATAGCTCACCATTAAGTGCTTCAATCTCACACTTTGCCTCTTGTAACTTACCAGCAGACTTCTGTAGTCTTCCTCACCTCTCTTCATCTTCTTCACAGCCGTCTTTGCTACTTTGGTATACTTACCTGATTTCTCAAGAAGCAAGGCGTAATTCTTTTGAAGACTAGATGTATCTTCTTCTTCTTCAGCCTCTGATTCTTCAACAATTCCAATGGACTCTAAATCAGAATATTCGCCAAGTTCCTTCACAAGTAAACCTAAATCATCTGATGACCCCCCATGTGCAATGGTCATGAATGCGAAGTAGTTTCCTTCTCCGTCACAACTTTCTTCAGAATCAGAACTTGAAGAGTCTATATCACTTAGCGTTGTGGCATACGCCTTGCCTTTTCCACTCAAGAAATTTGAACACTCCTTCTTGAGATGCCCATGGCCATTGCATTCAAAACACACAATTTCTGAAGGAGATTGAAAATCCTTCCCTTCTTTCCTTGTAAGCTCTTTCCTATCACCTCTTGAAGATGTAAATTTTCCTCTGTTTAATGGTTTCCCATTGTTCTTCATCTTCAGAAATTTACAGAAGTTTTTCGCAAGATATGCTACTTTCTTCTCCATTCCATCTTCTTCGGAAGGATCATCCATTCTTTCAGTGATGCTTTTAAGAGCAAGCGATTTACTTATCTTGTGAGAAGGCAGTCCAAGCTCATATGTTTGGAAAGACCCAATTAGCTCCTGAATTTTGATCTTATCTAGGTCTTTACTCTCTTCTATGGCTGTGACTTTTGCTCTAAAGCTTTCAGGCAAGGACCTCAAGATTTTTCTCACCACCTTAGTATCTTCAATCTTTTCACCAAGATTGAGCTTAGCAATGACAATTTCGTTGAGCTTCCCATAGAATGAATCAAACGATTCATCTTCACCCATCTTGAGCTCTTCAAGCTTGGTGGTAAGCATTTAGAACTTTGTGCCCTTCACCTTCTTAGTACCTTCATATGTAGTCTCCAAAATCTCTGTTAGGACATATATGTTTTAACTTGTTTAAGAATATATGTCACTTAGTTATGTAAATTGGCTAATCCTTTGACAAAACGCACTCTGCTTGTAATTGGGTAGTTCTAGGTGTTTTTAATACTTCAAGAAACAATGTTTCAAGGTCAAGTGTTGAAGTCATCAAGTCTGTCCAAGAGAAAGCAAGTTGAAGTGCAGAATTTTTAAAGCTCGACACCTCTCGACAGCTACCTTGACACCTGCTATCTGTCGAGATTTACAAAGTCAGATTTCCAATCTGATTTTCTTGGGATCCGTGAATATGTTTTTGGGCCTTCTTTTCTTCTAACCCTAAACATATAAAAGGATTATTTTAAGAGCTGTTTTGTGTGACACAAGTTGCATTATCATTGAGCAATCTCTGTTTAAGCAAAGTGTGATCAACAGACGAAGTTCTTGACCTAGTTCATCTTCCATCAAGAAGTTGCTGTGTATTTTCACCATAGGGTTTTGTAACCAAGCATCTTCCTGCTATTCATCATAAAGGATGATCTGAAGAACTTTGCAGCCAACCATTCCTTCTCAGTTGGTGTTCTGAAGTCGCGTACTTGGATCCGCGCATTGGTTAGTCACGTACTTGGGAGCCGTGCATCAAAGGTGGAGACTGTCACTACAGATCAAGTCTAATTGGGTATTGGGGTAAGGGTTCAACTGTAGGTTGGTAAGGTACTTGGGATTCCTTTACTTGTAACCGCTTGATTTGATAACAGTGGAGTTTCGGGAGTGGTGACCTGAAAATCACCCAGTGGGGTTTTTGCCATTAGGGTTTTCCCCATTCGTAAACAAATCACCATGTTATTTATTTTCCGCTGCATATTTAGTTGATTGGTGATTTGTTTGTGCTTCCATAAAATTGCATGATTAATTGATTAATTAATTACTTGGCTAAATTAATTAATTAGGGTTAATCACAAGGGGTCATTCAGATTGTGACTTAAAAATCTCCCAAGCTTCTTAGGCTACGGTCATATGAGAAATCCTGTGAAATTCATCAAGAGACACACCACAAAAAATAGCATTTAAAGCTTTACTGTTAGCATTGGCTGTCGCAAGAGCCGTCTTATCCTAGGTGGATTTTTTAGCCTTCGGCCTGGTCCAACCTATTTCAACTGCATCCCACACGGTGTCATCAATAGAGCATAGAAATGCCCTCATTCTAACTTTCCAGAAGGCATAATTGTTATCATAAAAAAATGGTAGAACATTTAAAGATTGAGACCTATCCATCTCAAAGAGGGTCAAGGATCACACTCAGGTATTGAACCACAACAAGTGTACCCGCTCTGATACCAAATGAAAGTTCAAAAACGTGTAAAAAAAAAACCTTTGAACGTTTGGACCCCCAATTACAAGATTACCAATTCAAGCTTTATATCAAATAATTAATCTGCGGAACATGATAACAAGCTTACAACAGAATTGATAAACAATCTAAGCCAAATATAAACACATCCACAGCAGTAAATATAAGGCAAAGATAAAGGAAGGAAAGATGCAAACACACGGACAACACACGATGTGTTATCAAAGAGGAAATTGAAGTCCTCGGCATAAAACCTCTCCGCCGCCCTCCAAGTGGTAAATAATCCACTAAAGAATGTAGTTGGGATACATGAACAACAGAAGACCCTCCAAGCCTAATCTACCCAAGTACCTAAGCCCTCCAAGTTTCTTGCTCCAACGAGGTTATGCCGAACCTATTTCTTCTTTATCTTCCTGGATTCTGCTACTATACCATAACATCAACCAATGTATATTGGTTCCTTCCAAACTGCTTCCCTTGACACCAAATGAACCTTCTCACAGATGTGGGTGTGGTGAGATAAGGATTTGATCAATGGTCTCTCAAGGATGTGACAATGGAGAGGAAGAGAGTATAGGAATTTGTAGAGTCTCTAAGGTAAAGATTGGGGATAAGGCAATCTTGTTTTTTTCTAGAGTTTCTCTCACAAAATTCTCTCTGGAAGTTCTCTTAAAATCGTGGGTATAAGGGTCTATATATAGTGGGGTGAAAAAGGAATATGAAGAGATAGTTTTTGCCAAACAGGGTAAATTGGCGGCTTGGTCTCGCGGCTTGTCCAAGTCGCGACGTAACGGCCTGGCTTGCCTGAGACTTTTGTCTTGTAGTGCGACAGCTGGTGCGACCCTTCAGCTTCCCTGTGTGCATCCCACGTGCCTGCATTTGGCGGCTTGTAGCTGCGAGCCACCTGCGAGTCCTAGCCGCGAAGCTCTACTTCTTTGCACATACTTGAGCTTTTCTTCACATCTTCTCACACACTACCCTTACAATAATCCCACCTAAATACAGGGTTACTAAGTGCTAAATTACAATCAAATTGGCACGGAATAAAGCTAACAAGATGGTTGATAAATTTCAACCTTACAAGCTTAATAGGGCTTGGATGTTGTGGGACCGTTCCCTAAGGCAGCAAAGAACAGGAGATGGCATCTGGTCGGCACTGATTATTTTACAAAGTGGGTTGAAATTGAGCCATTAGCTAATATTAGGGATATGGATGCAAAGAAATTTGTGTGGAAAAATATTGTCACTCGATTTGGGATTCCTCATACCCTCATCTCAGATAACGAGCTTCAGTTTGATAATAAAACTTTCATGAGGTATTTTTGTGAATTGGGTATTAGGAACAGGTATTCAACCTTAGCTTATCCACAAGAAATGGGCAAGCCAAGGCTGTTAATAAGGTTATAGTGAATGAACTTAAGAAGAGGTTCGATGATGCAAAAGTTAAATGGGTGGAAGAACTACCACATGTTCTTTGGACATATCAAACTACCCCTTATTGGTCAACTGGAGAAACACCATTTTAAACGACTTATGGGTCCGAGGTTGTGATCCCTTTAGAGACTGGAGATTTAGCACTAAGGAAAGTTGTGGGAACCACAAAAAACCTAGCATGGAGAAAATTGGGGCCCAATTGGGAAGGGCCATATCGTATCACCTTAGTAGTGCGTATAGGTGCTTATTTCCTAGAAGATTTAGATGAAAATGTTGTATCACACCCTTAGAATGTAAATAACCTACGAAGGTATTATTATTAATGAAAGGAAACTCTACCACATTTTTCTTTATAATATTATCTATTGTGTATATTATTTGTTTAAGTATTAAACAAAACATTGGTCATGCTTGGCCTCTCGGACCATATACCTTGGGTAAATTAATACTCTTTATTATTTGTTTAATTATTAAACAGAACCTTGGTCATGCTTGGCTCCTCGGACCACATACCTTGGGTAAATTAACACTCCTTATTATTTGTTTAGATATTAAATAGAATCTTGGTCATGTCTGGTTCCTCGGACCACATACCTTGGGTAAATTAATACTTCTTAGCACATAGTCAAGTGTTAAACAGAATCTTGGTCATGCCTAGCTCCTCAGACCACATACCTTGGGTAAATTAATACTCCTTCTTATTTGTTTAGGCATTAAATAGAATCTTGGTCATGCTTGGCTCCTTGGACCACATACTTTGGGTAAATTAATACTCCTTAGCACATAGTCAAGTGTTAAACAGAGCCTTGGTCATGCCTGGTTTCTCAGACTACATACCTTGGGTAAATTAGCACTGTTTAGTATCTCTCTAAATGTTATACAGAACCTTAGTAATGTTTGTCTCCTCGGACCATGTACTATGGGTAAATTAACACCTACTACTGTCTTGATTTGCCACTACGTGGATGGGTATGTGAAACCTTGGATAAGAAGATGTTTTGCCATCGTTTGAAATTGGGAAGGAAATCCTAAGGCATATATAATCATATGAGCTGCTTATCTCAGATACATGAGGTATGTTTTTGAAGTTAAATTACACTTTCCTAAAGGTTGTAGACTTGGAAAATTTAACCTGTTATATTGTTGACTATATAGAATGTAGCAATTATACTATCACTTGTGTAGATAATTGTTTAAGTCAAAGATGAAGGTCTATCTTGAATTATAAGAAATTATATCTCATGCTTATGTTAATTAAGTACAGGGTGGAAAAGAAATCATATCTAACATTGCACAAACCCAGTGAAGTAAAGAGAAATTTGATATTTTCCATTAAGTAAAGCTTTGAAAAATATCAAAGTACAATTTCAGAAATGTAAACCACAATTACATAAAAATAAAAAATAAAAAATAAAAAAACCTACAAAATATAACTTAGGTACTACTTAATCTTAAGAGGAGGCTTTTGCTGTGGCCTTAGCAGGTTTGGCAGTTGCTGCTACTAAAGAGGCTGGACATTTACCGTTAGAGTCCTCCTTGGTAGGAATGGGGAAAGCTACCAAAACAATTTCTTGGCTTTGGGAGACCCCTTTCTCCTTAAAGGAATCCTTGGGTGCAGTTAGAGGCTTGGTATCTTCAGGGGCCACTTCTTTAGTTGTTTTCTTCTCTTTTTCATCTACACTAGCTTGCTCCGCCTCTTTAGGAGGACAGTTGGGAAAGAAGAGAGCCTTGGCCAGTATGTCCTTGCCAAGATCTGTGTCTTTGGGGGCAGTTCCAGCTATGGAGCCTAAGGGACCTAACGCTCGAATAGCAGGGGGATAGTAGACATTTTCTGCTCTCCTTAAGGTAGAAGAGGCTTCAACTCTAGCTTGGCTAAAGGCCTCATTCCATACTTGGAGGCAGTAAGTTCTACAAACCCCAGACACCTCAACCCTAAGGGTTTCCTCAGTCTCTGCCACCTCGATGTGATAACCCTTCTGCTCGGCCTTCTCTGTAGCTTTCTCCGCCTTTTCTAGTTTTTTCTTTAAAGCCCCTATCTGCTCCTTAGCTACAGTTAGCTGGTCCTCAGTTAGGCGGAGCTATTTACGCTGACTCTCAGCCTGCCTTTTAGCTCCCTGTAGGGCAGCCTTGGTGCTCTTCTTACCCCTATCAGCCTCAGTTAGCTTATTGTTTGATTCTTGAATTCTCTTCTCAGCCAGGGAAAAAGCTTCCACAACAGCTATTCGCCTCCTTTATTTGCTGGTGAGATTTGTTCACCAACTCCTTGGCCATTTGTGTACATTAAACAACCTTTAAAATATATATATATATATATAAAATAATGAGATAAAGCAATTAGAACATTAAGTAAAAGGAGCGTGCTTCTTAGTAGTTGAAAAGACACCTTCATAGAAAGAGATGACCTAAGAATAAGGAAAAATAATTACTAGAAGATCAAAATCTCCTTTTTTCCCCAAGGAGCAAAAGAGTGGAATTTTGAAGGGCTATTGTAGAGATAAAGGGCCCAAAAATGGGTATTGGGCCATAGGCTATGTCCAAAGACATTAAAATGTCTGAGGATAGGTAAGCGCTAGTGGGGGTGTAGAAGTCAATGTTCCATGGAAAAGGTCTGGTGATGAGGGGTTGGGATTATAATCCGAGGAGAAATACCTCCTCGGCTAGGCAGAGCAGAAGTCAAGGGTCTGACCTTTCATCAAGAACAATGCACCAAATGATCAAACCGATAAGGATAAATATCAAAAAGGAATAAGACAAAGGAAAGCTGGGAAATATCTAAGAGAAAACTACTACCACCGCATTGAATGCTCTGCATCTAACTCTCTAGCTGCATTAATGTGGAAGTGATACCTAAACAGTAACATTCAACCTTATAGCTACTCACAAAGATTTTAGAAAGGTGTTGATGGGACAAGGATCAAGACCAGTAATTTGATATACACGCGGAGGGCTAAGATAAAAAGAAAAAAAAGAAAAAAAAAGGAAAATATAAAGAAGAAAGCTCTATTAGAATGGGGAAGGAAAATAGTGGGAGAAGAAAAAGGTATCCTCAAGAACTATAATCATACCTAAGTACAAGAGAAATATATAAGAACTACCTACCTCGAACTTTGCCGTGGAGGATTTTCCTTGCGTAAAGCAATTTATCCTTACATTATTGTATCATTTAGCCTATTGTAATTGTTGCCCAACTCATTGAAGTCCAATTTCAAGTCCACTCTCTACAAATTCATTGTATTGGGCTCTTTGGGCTATAGTCCATTTCGTTTTTGGGCTTAGAACTCAAACTGGGTCCTTATAGTCAATTAAAAAAAATTTATTGTAAAACACTATTTTTTCAATAATTCATTTATTTTAGACTCTTTGGTTTTTGTACTTAATAACTTACTTGGATGAATATTTATGATGTGGCCCCACATTTTATTCTAAAATTAAGAAATAAAACTCTTTAAGAATAAATAATTTATGACACATGGTGCAAAATTGGAAATCTAATTTGGAATTCTAATTTGAGTTTCTCTCAGCTTTACCTATTATTATATACTAGCATGTAACCCATGCAAATGCATGGATGCATTTAAAATTAAACACAATTTTTTATTTATAAAACTATAAATAATTAGTCAAATTATTTTACCTTGTTAGTAATGGACTATATATAGTCATGGTATATATATATATATATATGATTAAATTTTTATGGTTTATTTATATTGAATTCCTTGTTTTCTACATTGAATTAACTCACTTGACATAAAAATTAAAAAAACTTACATTAGATGAGACACGTGGCGCAAAAGTGCACAAAATTAAACTCTAATTGAATTCCAATTTTTACACAGAATTAACTAACTTGACACAAATTTTAAAATTTAGATTAGATGGGAAACATGGCACAAAATTAGACTTTAATTAAATTCTAATTTGAAATCTAATTGGATTTTCTCTCAGCTTCACCTATTAATATATATATATATATATATATGTAGATATTGATATTAGATTAGATTAGATAAACTTGTGATTGTGACAAGTGTTTATATTCTCTTACAACAAATGGCTACAATTTCCTTACACAAAGTGACTACTTTTCTTTAAAGATTTAAGTACTTTACATAATTTTCCTATAGTTTGGAGTAGTTTCAAATTAAACTTTAGGCAAATTACAACTTACCCATCTGTGGTTTGGCCGAAATTTAAGTTTCCCACATTTGCTTTGAAATTTGATACTTTACCCACTTGAGGTTGGCTTAATTAGAGTTTTATAATCCACATTTGTTAAAAATATGGTAAAATATGTGATTTTGCTCTACTTTTATGCCTCTCTCCAACAAAACACAATATATATATATATATACACAATATATATATATATATATATATAAGATCAAAATAAATCGAGCAGAACACTTGCATGAACTTATATTTTGGTCAAACCTCAAGTGGGTAAAATGTCAAATTTCAAGTCACAAGTAAGTAACTTAAATTTCGGCCAAACCACAGGTAGGCAAGTCGTAATTTTTCTTGAACTTTAAAATTTTAAAAAGTTTAAATCAAAGTCATGACTTTTGAAGTTCGAAATTCATTTTAAGTCACATTCTTAATGACTTTCCATTAACTAAAACTAAAAAACATGAATTTAAATATATGTATTTTTATGGGAAATTTTAATATATATATTAAAAACCTATCCAAAAGAAAAAAAAAAAGAAAACAAAAAGAAAAAAGGCAATCCTTGCACATGAAACTATAAAACACTAGCCTCTGAGCATGCGCTTATATGCGTACACAGAAGCTCTTTTATTTTTTGGGTANTTGTATTGGGCTCTTTGGGCTATAGTCCATTTCGTTTTTGGGCTTAGAACTCAAACTGGGTCCTTATAGTCAATTAAAAAAAATTTATTGTAAAACACTATTTTTTCAATAATTCATTTATTTTAGACTCTTTGGTTTTTGTACTTAATAACTTACTTGGATGAATATTTATGATGTGGCCCCACATTTTATTCTAAAATTAAGAAATAAAACTCTTTAAGAATAAATAATTTATGACACATGGTGCAAAATTGGAAATCTAATTTGGAATTCTAATTTGAGTTTCTCTCAGCTTTACCTATTATTATATACTAGCATGTAACCCATGCAAATGCATGGATGCATTTAAAATTAAACACAATTTTTTATTTATAAAACTATAAATAATTAGTCAAATTATTTTACCTTGTTAGTAATGGACTATATATAGTCATGGTATATATATATATATATATGATTAAATTTTTATGGTTTATTTATATTGAATTCCTTGTTTTCTACATTGAATTAACTCACTTGACATAAAAATTAAAAAAACTTACATTAGATGAGACACGTGGCGCAAAAGTGCACAAAATTAAACTCTAATTGAATTCCAATTTTTACACAGAATTAACTAACTTGACACAAATTTTAAAATTTAGATTAGATGGGAAACATGGCACAAAATTAGACTTTAATTAAATTCTAATTTGAAATCTAATTGGATTTTCTCTCAGCTTCACCTATTAATATATATATATATATATATATGTAGATATTGATATTAGATTAGATTAGATAAACTTGTGATTGTGACAAGTGTTTATATTCTCTTACAACAAATGGCTACAATTTCCTTACACAAAGTGACTACTTTTCTTTAAAGATTTAAGTACTTTACATAATTTTCCTATAGTTTGGAGTAGTTTCAAATTAAACTTTAGGCAAATTACAACTTACCCATCTGTGGTTTGGCCGAAATTTAAGTTTCCCACATTTGCTTTGAAATTTGATACTTTACCCACTTGAGGTTGGCTTAATTAGAGTTTTATAATCCACATTTGTTAAAAATATGGTAAAATATGTGATTTTGCTCTACTTTTATGCCTCTCTCCAACAAAAACACAATATATATATATATATACACAATATATATATATATATATATATAAGATCAAAATAAATCGAGCAGAACACTTGCATGAACTTATATTTTGGTCAAACCTCAAGTGGGTAAAATGTCAAATTTCAAGTCACAAGTAAGTAACTTAAATTTCGGCCAAACCACAGGTAGGCAAGTCGTAATTTTTCTTGAACTTTAAAATTTTAAAAAGTTTAAATCAAAGTCATGACTTTTGAAGTTCGAAATTCATTTTAAGTCACATTCTTAATGACTTTCCATTAACTAAAACTAAAAAACATGAATTTAAATATATGTATTTTTATGGGAAAATTTTAATATATATATTAAAAACCTATCCAAAAGAAAAAAGAAAAAAGAAAACAAAAAGAAAAAAAGGCAATCCTTGCACATGAAACTATAAAACACTAGCCTCTGAGCATGCGCTTATATGCGTACACAGAAGCTCTTTTATTTTTTTGGGTAAAGGTTAATAATTTGCATCTATTATAATTTAGAAATATATATATATATATATATTTTCACACAAATAAAAAATATAAACTTTAGAGATAAACCGTAACTGTAATTTCTTTTTTGAATGTGAAGGGGGAAAAAATCCTAAATTTTAGGAGTTTTCTTTTTGAATTCAAAATGAAATTCGTTATTTGACATTTATGACCATATTTCTAAATAAAGTTATCCTTTATTAATGAGGGTGTTTTATAACAACCAATCATTTAATTATTATTGCCAAAACATTCGTAAATAAAATTCATGCTTTTACTTGAAGATTTTATAATTTGATAGTCCTTTATGTTATATGTTCATCGTGTCCAAAAGAATAGATGGAAAATGTGATTGTTGAGATCTTGAATGGCAAGATGAGAAAGGTCAAGAAAATAAAATTTGAAATTTGTGAGAAATTCATCTAGAATTTCAGGTCATGTGCAAAGAAGACCCTTGATTTCACCTGTAAGGAGTGTGACAAGGAAAGGAGAAGGCACAGGGACAGAGTAGTGTGTCTTTAGGTGGTGAGAAAAACCTTGTGAATGTTAACATTAATATTTTAGACAATTTTATCAATTCAAATTAATATATTAGATAGCTATATCTTCCATTCAAGGGTAGTTAGTTTTGTTGTGTAAAGTGTACTTTCTAAAAACTATCATTCATCTATTGTCGTTACCATAAACTGGTCACTTAGTTGCAAATGTCATGTGCGTTTAGCTCCAAATTAAAAAGGTCAACTTATTTTAATATTCAGTTTATTTTTGCTACTATTTATAGGCCCCATTGCACTTTTTGGTACTATTTATGGGTCCCACTGTACTATTTCAACTAAGTTTTACCTTTATCTATAGTTCTTTCAGCAAAAAGTTTTTAGTTTCAACAAAATAAATAGATCCCAAATAGATTCATACAAATATCATAGTAGGATGTGCTACTAACGAAATTTGGTTTGGGGCTGGTGTGATATTACTTCCATCTTTTCCTTGTCTCAAATCCACTATTTTGGAACAAGATGGTTAATTTTACCATTTCTTGTACTGCCACATACAGTTTCTGCAGTTCCTACGTCATTTATTTAAAGTTCCAGTCAAATATTTTTCCTTTTCTTATGTTTTCCTGGCAACTAAATAAAGATTAACCATATCTTCAAGTAATTGTCTAAACAATTGCGTAACTCATCTTTAGGCCAATACGAGATAAGCAATTGTGTAGAAAAGTGCAGTGTTTTAGTTGCAGTGATGTGTCGATCCTGTATCACAGTTCCTACCAAGTCATGCTCTCCAAAATTAAAGCAAAGACAACAACACTTTCATAGTGCCAGCTCTAGAAAGGCAATAACAAGAAATTGCAATATTCAGACATCACGACTATGATAGTGGTACCGCATAAAATATAGTTTCTAGAACATGAAGAAATTGCAATATTCAAAGATGAAGTCTGATGCATTTGCAATTCTGGAAAGGTAACTAACAAAGCTTGCCAGATTCCTCAAAGAAAATTTCATACAATTATTATCTTTTAATTTTAACAATAAATCCTATTCTAGGATATCTTAGGCCACAAGGATATAGATACTGCCTTGGAAAAATTATCTCCAAGATAAAAATAGATAAAAGAGAGACTCCATTTGCACTAAACTCCAACAAGTTAGCCATATTCATGACTTTTGCCAGTTTGTGAGACATTTAACAATATTGGAAAGATTGAATTCTAATGAACAAAAAAATTTCATTAAACCAGACAAAGTTTAATAATTACTTGATCGAGCAACAAATATAGAAACAAGCCTTGTATTCAAACTAAACCCAGAAAAATATGACAATGCAGCCAAACCAAAGAATATGTTTCAAAAAATAGAAAGCACAAGATCATATCTGTAGAAATTTTTGGAAATTTTCAAGTGCCATGCACAAAATGAATAGTTACTGTTGAATGATTGTGTAGATTGTACATATCAGTGTTTGTATTTGTTACTTGTACTCTTGTATATATAGGAGTAAACTACAGTAGCATAGCATAGTTAGTAATGAAACGAATGTTGTTTATATTGTACATGTTAATGAGTTAGTTACAGGTCCACTCCACGTGTACAGTTGGCATTGGATAGTTAGTTGGTTATTTTTGTTTTTCTTTCCCACCTCTCTTCTCAATATATAAAGAACAAAGTATGATAATCTTATTCAATGAATTTCATTTTTACAAGTTTCATATCTCTCTCTCTCTCTCTCTCTCTCTCTCAGTGTGTTTACATTCCTCCATTGATGAACATTCGAAGCTTGTATGAAATTCAATATGGTATCAGAGTTGAACTAGTTCAGAGATCATTCCAGTCTGGTATTCTTTGATTCTTCCTAGTTCAATTACATTCTTTCTTGTTTCCTTAGTGCTTTTCTCAGATCAACTAGAAATTTACTTCATTGTGTTTCTGTTGATTCTTGCATTAAGATCATCATCTTCTAGGTCTTGATTTCTTTAGTATATTGAAATCTTAATCTTGATTCTCCTGTTCATAATTGAAATTGAAATCTTCAATCTTAGGGTTTCATTTTTTTTTTCATCGATTTTAGGGTTGTTCCATTCCCAATCTGCAACTTTTTGTTGTGTTTTTCATCAAGATTGTGAATTGCATCTTGATTTGATTTACCTTTACATCATCCCACAAAATTCATTTCTTGTTTCTTGAAGAATTCTCGAGAAAATCAATTCTTGATTTTCCTTTGCTTGGGACTTTGAATCTTCATCATTTTCTTTGATAATACTGCACTAAGTATGACTGAGAGTACCTTTAGTGCTACTGTTCCTACTGTCCAACCTTGGGAAAACACATCCAGTCCCTATTTCTTATCTAGTGGTAATAATCCAGGAGTTTCTTTGGTGGTTCAACATCTCACTGAAGAAAACTATAACATCTAGAGTAGGGCAATTCTCATTTCTTTGGATGCCAAAACCAAATTGGGTTTCATTGATGGTTCTATCCCTAAGCCTCAATTTGTTGATCACCCACATTACACAGCATGGTGTAAATGCAACAGCATAGTCCTAGCTTGGTTGCTTAATTCTATTTCTAAGGATTTGCAGTCAAGTATAGTTTACTTCAAGACTGCCAGAGATGTATAGCTTGACTTACAATACAGATTTGGCCAAGGAAATGGACCTACAATTTTTGACTTAAGAAAAGAGATTAATTCTTTGACCCAAGAAGACTTAACCATCAATGCATGCTACACCAAATTTAAGGGACTTTGGGATGAATTTTCCAATTATAGACATGTACATGTGGTTATCAAGTTGAAGACTGTACCATGTCTTTTCTGATGGGGTTGAATGAGACATATGTAGTTGTTAGAGGCCAAATTCTCCTTATGGAACCTATGCCTCCCTTGAGCAAAGTATTTTCTCTTCTGCTTCAAGATGAGAAGCAAAGAAAGGTGGGTGCTGGGAGGAAGGTCTTTGTTAATGCATCAACAGTGTTAGTAGCTTTTGGGTCCAAGTTTGGTAACACCAAGAACTTTATTAATTCCAAGAATGGCAGACCACAATGCACTCATTGTGGAGCCATGGGACATGTTGTTGACAGATGCTACAAGTTACACGGATATCCTCCTGGGTATAAGTTCGAGAACAAGGGTGGTCAGCCTTTTGCAAACAATGTCATTGCTACTAAAGATCATAATAGTGAATCTGTTGCACTTACCAAGGCTCAATATCAGCAATTGATTGGATTGTTGAACTCTCAATGTCACTTTGGCACTCAAGCACCACCAGAGACATGTTTGGACAATACTCACCAAGTTGCCACCATCATCACTCAGCCTTCAATGGATGTTCAAAACCAAAACTTATCAGGTATTTTTTTTTTCTCCTTCTCTTGAGCATACAGTTTTCTCTTCTAGTGCCAATACCTCTCATATTAGTTCATATGACTAGATTCTTGATGGTGGTGCAACAGACCACATGGTATATTCCAATAATTTCTTTACTACTATCACTTCTTCTGTTCAAATTTCAGTTAGACTTCCTAATGGTGACATGGTTAAGGTGACACATGTTGGAACTATTAAAGTTTCAGCAACGCTAACACTAGAACGTGTCCTTTGCATTCCTAGTTTTTCCTTCAACCTTATTTCCATAAGTAAACTAACCCAAAATCCTTCCTGCTGCTGTATTTTTCTTTCTCATTATTGTTTTCTTCAGGACTTGTTGCATTGGAAGATGATTGGGTTGGGTAAGAGACATGGAGGGTTGTATATTTTGCAGTGCACTGATTCCATCACTTTGCCACCTTCTGTTTCAGAGGTTTTATCCAAATTACCATCTTTTCTTTGTAATAAAAGTGTCAATGTCTGTAATCTTGACCATTATCATGTTGTTGCTACTTCAAATAATGTTGTTAGGTTGTGGCATTACAAATTAGGTCACCCCTCCTCCCAAAGACTAGCTTTGTTGAAGTCTATTGTACCTGATCTAACTTCTTGTAATAATAGCAAATCCTTTGATTGTTATGTCTGCCCTTTAGCTAAACAACACAAGTTACCTTCTCCTAAATCCACAAGTGTTTCCTTGTCTTGTTTTGATTTGATCCATGCTAATATTTGGGGACCTTATTCTAGTCCTTCATTAAATGGCTCAAAATATTTTCTTACTTTGGTTGATGACCATAGTAGATGTACTTAGGTTTATCTAATGAAATGTAAATCTGTTGCTTCTTCCTTTATTCAAACCTTCTTTCAAATGATTCTTAACCAATTCAAGGTGTCTATTAAGGTAATTAGAAGTAATAATGGTCCTGAATTTTCTCTTTCTTCATTTTATACTTCCAAAGGCATTTTACATCAGCTATCCTGTGTTGAAACTCTACAACAAAATGCTATTGTTGAAAGAAAACGTCAGCATCAATTGAATGTTGCTAGGGCCTTAAGATTTCATGCTAATTTACCTTTAGAATTCTAGGGGGATTGTGTTCTTACAGCCACCTATCTCATCAACAGATTACCTAGTCCTCTTCTAGGTAATCTTACTCCTTATCAGAAATTATTGAATCATTCCCCATCCTACCAGCATCTTAGATCTTTTGGTTGCCTATGTTATGCCTTTACTTTAACTAGAAACAGATCAAAATTTGATCCTAGAGTAAAGGCATACATATTTCTTGGATATCCTTTTGGGAGCAAAGGGTATAAGTTGTATGATTTGTCCACTAAAACTGTGTTTCTTTCTAGAGATGTTATATTCAATGAAGGTGTTTTTCCCTTCAAGCATTGGTTGCCGAAACCTGCTCCTAGTTCTCCTTCCCCTTCTCATAATGTGTTTCCATCTCAGCCTTCATATCCGAAGTCCATTTCTTCTATTTTTGCTGAGTTTTCCCTTCCTTTTAGTTTTGTTGACACTGTTGTACCTCCTGATGAGTTTTCAGATCTTGTTCATCCTGATGTGGACTCTTCTTCACCTGGTATTGCTATTCAACCTGAACCCCCTACTATTACTGTTCCCTTACCTGATTTTCCTACTATTAGAAAGTCCACTAGGTCTCATAAACCTCCCTTATATCTTCATGATTATCATTGCAATTTAGCTTCCACATCCATTCCTAATCATCATTGCAATTTGGCTTCAGCTTCCCTTATACCTTCCCATGATTCCATTTCCCTTGACAGTCCAGGTATCCTTTATCCACTTTCCTCAACTCTCTCTTATTCTAAATTGTCTAATGCACATAGAGCCTTTTCTGTTGCTTTGTCTATTGCCAAGGAACCCACTCTATATGCTAAGGCTTTACCTGATCCCTTGTGGCAAGTTGCCATGAAGGCTGAGATTGATGCTCTTCAGGCTAATAAGACTTGGGCTATGACCAAACTGCCTCCTAGTAAAGTGCCTATTGGGTGCAAGTGGGTATACAAGATTAAACTTAAAGCTGATGGCTCCATAGAAAGGTACAAGGCTAGACTGGTTGCTAAAGGCTTTACTCAAACTGAGGGAGTTGATTATTATGAAACCTTTTCTCTAGTGGTGAAGTCTATGACTGTTAGAACACTTTTGCCTGTGGCTACTATGTATGGTTGGCATTTGTCCCAGTTAGATGTAAATAATGTTTTTTTACATGGGGAGTTGAATGAGGAGGTGTATATGGTTCCTCCTTCTAGATTTGGCAGCAAGGGGGAGGTGTGCAAACTCATTAAGTCCTTTTATGGCTTGAAGCAGGCAAGCATGTAGTGGTTTGCTAAGCTCTCGTCCACTCTCCTTGATCATGGTTTTCTTCAATCTAAATTAGACTATTTTGTCTTCACTAAGGTCAGCAAGGGTTCAATTCTCATCTTGCTAGTCTATATGGATGACATTCTAATAGCTAGCAACAATGTGGAGGTAGTCAATACTTTCAAAGTTTTTCTAGATGACAAGTTCAAGCTTAAGGATCTTGGTACCTTGAAGTATTTCTTAGGCCTTGAGGTTGCAAGGACTGAAAAAGGCATTAGCTTGTGTCAAAGGAAATTCATTTTGGAACTACTTTCTGATGCATGTCTGCTAGCAAGTAAGCCTGCTAATGTGCCCATGGATCAATTAGCCAAGTTTAGGAACTCAATGGGAGAAGATGTTCCAGATCCATCTTTATATAGAAGAATTATAGGGAAGCTGCTTTATTTGACTCTGACCAGGCCTGATATCTGTTACTCAGTGCATAAACTGAGCCAGTTTATGAGTTCTCCTAAAATTCCACATCTACAAGCTGCCTATAAAGTGCTTAAGTATCTTAAGAAGACACAAGGACAGGGTTTATTTCTATTTGCAAGTTCTGAATTAAGACTAAAAGCCTATTGTGATGCTGACTGGGTAGCTTGTTCAGACACCAGAAGGTCAATTTTAGGATTTTGTGTCTTTCTTGGTGATTCCCTCATATCCTAGAAATGCAAAAAGCAGCAAGTGGTGTCCAGATCATCTGCAGAATCAAAGTATCGAGCAATGGCTACTATCACAAGTGAAGTTGTTTGGTTGTTGGCCTTGCTTAACACTTTTGGTTTAGATCACAATCAACCAGCCTCTCTGCACTGTGATAGCAAAGCAGCCCTTTACATTGCTGCAAATCCAGTATTCCATGAACGTACAAAGCACATAGAAGTTGACTGCCATTTATTCAAAGTAAGCTTCAAGATGGAGTGATCAAGACATTTCACGTTCCTACTAGACACCAGATTGCTGACTGCTTCACAAAGGCACCTGGATACAAGCAATTCTACTTCCTTCTATCCAAGATGAACCTAATCAACATTTATGGTTCATCTTGAAGGGGAATATTGAATGATTATGTAGATTGTACATATCAATGTTTGTATCTATTACTTGTAGTCTTGTATATATAGGAGTAAACTAAAGTAGCATAGCATAGTTAGTCATGAAACGAATGTCATTTATATTGTACATGTTAATGAGTTAGTTACAGGTCCACTCCACATGTACAGTTAGTATTGGATAGTTAGTTGGTTATTTATGTTTTTCTTTCCCGCCTCTGTTCTCACTATATAAAGAACAGAGTATGATAAGCTTATTCAATGAATTTCATTTTTACAAGTTTCATATCTCTCTCTCTCTCTCTCTCTCTCTCTCTCTCTCTTAGTGTGTTTACATTCCTCCATTGATGAACATTCGAAGCTTGTATGAAATTCAATAGTTACTAACAGATTGATGCCTTCTGTGATGTATTTTCCTGCTATTCAATGGTTACCATTACTCAAGTTGCTTAAGTCAGTTCCAATGGATAGCCCATTTCAATCAGAAATGAAGCATTGAATACAATTGTTGTGTGCTAGATAGCAACGCAAAATGAAGGTATACATTTTTTTATTGTTATAGAAAATTTTGGTATTCCTGATATTCAAAAATGAGAAAACAAATTATTATATGACAGTAATAGTAGTAAGAAAGTAATGAAATATGGGTGACATTAATTGGTAAAAAGAAGAACATTGAAAGTATGAAGTTCCGGTGCAATGGCTTTTCTTTTCCCCTATCGTGGTGCAATGCTAAGGAACTGAAAGAAAGTACAAAGGCCATACCTACTTTGTGGCAAACGATGGAATCCAATTGCTCTAATATCAATATCATGTGCTGGATCATTAATTTGGTATTGTAGTAATACCTCCCAAAGCTCATATTTCATTATGTACAGCAAATTGAAAATGCAATAGCAATTCTTGTACTAGTATTAAGTGAATAAGTTCCCTTAGAATTCTTCGTTGCCAATAACAGGTACTTTCTCATATTTAGAACTGTCTCTAAACCACTTGGGTAACATGCAGCGGCCTCTAAATAGCACACCTAATAGCGGACCACCAAAACAAACCACAACCATTGTAATCCCCAAATTCATTGTCCTGATGGATTCCTTAGCTGGGGTAGTGGTCATTGAATTTGAAGACAGTTGAAGACGTTCAAAGTAAAGAGTATCTGACTTTGATCGCCTGCTTTCAATAGTTCCCTTAGCAATTTTAGCCTTCCCTGCATGCAGTGAAGGGAATTGAATGTTAATCCTAGTTTCACAGTCCAATGAACCATTTTTAATCGAATTTCGACCAAGTGATTCAAAATCAAGATATCGATATCCTATCATGCACGGGAGACCAATAACCCTATCATATATTCCTTCTGCAAAAATAATGACTAATTTGGGTAAAGCATCAGCTACATACTTGAAGCCCATCCTGAAACTCATATTCAGCATTCTGCTATGATTACTTTTTAGCTCATCTTGATGTACATAAATGTTGGGAAATTTAGATCCCGGTTGATAGAATTAACAAGTTTTAAACCCAAGTTGTTAATTAGATTTATTATGAATAAAACTTGTTAAAACAAACAAACATCAATATCATGTTAAAATCATGCAGTAGAAAAATGAATAAAACAAGATATGATGACCCAGGAAAACCAATGAAACAAACTAGTTTCATAGTAAAAAACCTGGGGAAAAACCTTCCTGAAAAGCAATCCACTATATTAAAGAGAAGTTTTAGATCTAGTACAAAACTTTTGTCCCTAGACTCTACAATTCCTGTAGATGAACTCACAACAGAAACCTTCTACGACCTCAAAACATCTGAACTTTTCAATATATGAATGCCACCCTTTAATGATGCACGAATCCCAGTATGTGACTAACCAATTGCGCAGATCCCAGTACGCGACTTAATCACCAACTAGAAGAAGATTGTTGGCTGCAAAATTCTTCACTTCATTAACAATGAAGATCAAGAAGCACTTGGTTACAAAACCCTAAGGCGCAAAAGACGCAGTAGCTTCTTTTAGAGAGAATAAGGCATCAGTTACATTTTGCATATGTTTTTCTTGTATTCTCTTATACGGCCTCTAAAATAGGCCTTATATAAGTCTATGGTTGTAAGAAAAGAAACTCTACACAAATACAAAAGCCTGGCCCAAAAATCAGTTCCGAAAATTTTGATTTTCGTAACCTCGATAGATAGTATCTGTCGAGTCTCATTAAACCTCGATAGATAGCTATTTGTCGAGCAACTGTCGAGCTATTTGTCCGCAAGTGTCGAGCTATCTGTTTAGCTTTAATGAACAATTTTTCTTCACTTGTTTCTTGGTCCAATCTTCATGGCTTTAATATTAGACTTGAACAGCATGTTTCTTGAAGTATTAAACACATCTTAGATCTACCTAAATACAAGTAAAGTGCGTTTTATTAAAGGATTAGTTAATTACATAAAAGAATGACATATGCTCTTAACAAGTGAAACACATATGTCCTAAACTTTGGCAATCCGTCACAAAACCACAAGAAACAAATGAACATATGAGAGAAGTCATAAATCACTCAACTCATATTCACTTGTTGATTACAATAAAATCTATCCTAATGCAAATTCTTGAAAAACTTTGCAAGAAAAGAGTTTATGGCAAGTAGACTTTGACAATCTGTATTTCTGAAACACTTTAAACAAAACTCATCAAGGCATCTTTGTGTGAGACAGAAATAATAGATTGCATACAAGTAATAAGAAACATGTGTATGGAGATAAAAAAAAAGAAACAACACATGTAGAGGTAGGTGAAGAAAACATACATCAACATATAAGTTCAATATATGTAAAAATGGTCACAAGACCCAAGGTACAAGAAAAAGGAAGTAAGCACTCCCCCTAACAAGATGAAACACATCTCCCCTTTACAAAGAAATTTATTTCTCCCCCTAACTTGTAGAATCTCAAAAAAGAAACCACAATTTCTCCCTATTTTTTGTCATGATTGACAAAGGGTACAAGAAGCTATAAAGCTTCATCCGATAAACATAAAGATGATCAAGGATGATCAAGAAGGTACAAAGAATCCATAAAAATGCATGAATGTAATGAAACAAGATGCTATGGATGCAAAACATGTGAAAAACAAATCTCTCAAAAAAATGTTAAGCACATAGATCTCAAAACATACAAACTAAACAAGTCTAACCAATTTTATATTTCAAAAACTAGTCAAGATAATTTAGTGAGTATACATTAGCACATGTAAAATCTTGTGATGGCCAAATCACATTGTACTTGCACATGTATCAAGAGTAGCAAAGAATATTGCGTGTTGTGTGTGAAAAACATTGCAAGATTGGATAAGTGTCAACTAGTTACGATGATTTGAGATATGAGAAAATCACTTTAACTCACACACAATCATAACTGTTTGATGGGGACTATCATCTTCGAGGTACATCCTATAACTCCCACATCTCCTAGAATACACACTTGCAATCATATTTAAAAATATTTTTGATCTTTTTGCTTTTTATTTTCTTTGCATATATATATATATATATATATTATTTAGCATATCATGCATGGACATATAAGAGAGAGAAAAGAAATACCCAATGATATTTGACATTCCAATTTTGCTATGCTAAAGCACACAAATGTCATTAACATCAAACTTTTGCTATGCTGAAGCATACAGATGTCTTTCATGGTTGGTGGATAACAATGGTAAGATGGTTATTTATGTCTTTATCTTAGGATTTTCTAATCCTTCCCGTCAAAAAAAGTGATATGAGTGTTAAGTACAAGAGCTTACTTAATCTTACTTATCACAAATAAGAGCCACAAAACTCACTTGCTTAGTTGTGTATAGAGATGCTCATCTAAGTTACAAAAGATACAAAGTTTAGAAAATTTTGTTTCAATGGCCATCTAAGATACACAAGTACCAGTGTACACAAACACACAATATTTTTGTATTTTTCTGGTTTTTCTCTTTTTATTTTGAAAAAACAAACAAAATAAAAACTAAATAACCAAACAAAAACAGACAAACAACATGAAAGCAGAAAGAAAGATGTATATGCATGAAGGCATGATAGAAAGATGCAGATGCATGAAAGCATGATTCCAAAAACAAATAAGAAATCAAGCAAAAAAAGTCTTACTTTAGATAGAAAGAATTAAAGTAGAGGACAAACAGAAAAGACAATTAAGTCTTAGGCACATTTCTCAACCACACAGCATGAGTCTTTGGCTGTGAAGATGAAAAGACAAGTGTCCTAGTATGTCTACTAAAGGACATAAAAGAATTAGAATTCTCTTGAAATTGAGTTAAAAAGCTCAAATTTTTTAATAACTCTCCAAACAAAGTTGTAGGTCCTTGAGAGGAAACCTATGACCATTTGGACAATTGCTTATGAGGATACAATTTAAAGCAATTAGGACGAATGTGTCCAAAAACACCACAATAGTGACAAACATGAGGTCTAACAAAGGATTTAGAATTAGTCAAATCAGTTTTGGATTTCATACCTTTATTACCTTTCTCAGATTGTGGCACAAAGACAGTCTTTGATCTAAAAGCCATGGAAGAGGAGGGGCCGAAGGAAACAACATATTCTAAGCCAGTCTTATTAGAACTAGGCTTTTAAGCACTCAATACCTCATTAAGTTTTGCACTAGACATCCTCTCTATTTGAGTTCTAACTTGACTAAGCTCAACCTCAAGATTCTTGACCTTCTCTTCTAATAAAGTGTTCTCCACAATAAGAGTCTCAACTAGCCTTGTTGTCTCATCTAGCTTGACTAACAGATCAACTTTTTCAGTTTTTACCTCATTAAGCTCTTTTCTACAAAGATGAGAATCTTTTTAGATTTTATAAATTTAGTGCATAGCTTATCATAGGCTTCTTGAGGGGTCATCTTCTTGGGTACTTCATCTTCAGAAGAATCCTCACCGTCACTAGCATTTTCCACAATTACCTTATCAGTTAAGGCAGCAAATGCCATAACATGACGACATTCATCTACAAGCTCATCAGAAGAGTCATCCTCAGTATCACTCTAGGTAGCCACCAACCCTTTTTCTTTTGACTTCTCGGTCTTTTCCTTCATGAGGTAGTTTGGGCATTTTATCCTCATATGACCAAAACCTACGCACTCATGGCATTTGATGAAAGGTTTCTCATTCTTGCCCTTCCTTAAGGATTTAGGTTTCCTAGAAGGTTTGCCCTATCCTTTTTCCTAAATTGAAGAAGCTTGATAATCTCATCAGTTACGAAGGTTAGATCCTCATCCTCATCTTCACTTTTATCTTCATCTTCAGAGTCCTCAATCTCTTCCTCTATCCCTTTGAGAGTCAAGTTTCTACTCTTTCCACCTTTTCCCTTTAAACCTAATCATATCTCATAGGTTTGAAGGTTCCCTACAAGCTCAGTCAAAGGAATTTGATCAATGTCCTTTGCTTCTTCAATGGCAGTGATCTTGGCATGGAATCTTTCAGGTAAGGACCTAAGGACTTTCCTAACAATTTTGAATTCCATAATAGATTCTCCAAGATTGAAAGCCGAATTCACAATATCCATGAGTTTAGTATAGAACTCATCAAAGGTCTCATCCTCCTCCATCTTTATTTCTTCAGAACTATTAATGAGTCTTTGAAGCTTCACAGTCTTTACTGCCTTGGTACCTTCATAGGTGGTCTCAAGAATAGTCCATACTTCCTTGGAAACTTTTGTGGATGAAATTTTCTTGAATTCCTCATTGGTCAATCCACAAAACAAAGCATTCAAAGCTCTACTGTTGAAATTTGCCGTTTTAATTGTTGCATCAACCCAATCCACCGGCAATTCTTTTGGCTTAATCCAGCCAACTTCAACGGCTTGCCATACCTGTTCACCTAGAGCCTGCAAAAAGACTTTCATACGAACTTTCCAATACACATAATTAGTACCATCAGGGGTCAAGAATCACACTCAGGAAATTAATGCAATCAGAGTGTACCTGCTCTAATACCACTTGTTGAAAAATTTAGACCCTGGTTGATAGAATTAACAAGTTTTAAATCCAAGTTGTTAATTAAATTTATTATGAATAAAACTTGTTAATACAAACAAACATCAATATCATGTCAAAATCATGCAGCGGAAAAATGAATAAAATAAGATATAATGACCCAAGAAAACCAATGAAACAAACTAGTTTCACAGTAAAAAACCTGGGGGGAAACCTTCCCGAAAAGCAATCTACTATAGTAAAGAGAAGTTTTAGATTTAATACAAAACCTTTATCCCTAGACTCTATAATCCCCATAGATGAACTCACAGCAGAAACCTTCTACCACTTCAGAACCTCTGAACTCTTCAATATATGAATGCCACCTTTTGATGATGCACGAATCTCAGTACATGACTAACCAATTGCGCAGATCCCAATACAAATCACCAACTAGAAGAAGATTGTTGGTTGCAAAATTCTTCACTCCATCAACAATGAAGATCAAGAAGCACTTCGTTAAAAAACCCTAAGGCGCAAAAAAAGCAGTAGCTTCTTTTAGAGAGAATAAAGCATCAGTCACCTTTTGTATATATTTTCCTTGTATTCTCTTATGTGACGGCCTCTAAAATAAGCCTTAGTATCTCCACCACCTTTCTGTGCACTCAAACAATCAGTCTTATCAATCAAAGCATATTCATAATCTAGATTTTGAGACAACCCCAATATCACAATTGGTTCAAAGTAATTATAATCACTTTTCATATGCAAACATTCTAATATTCCACCAATCAAACTACCATAAATGCTATTATTTTTTGAATAATTAAGCTTAAGAACAACATCTGGATAATTTGAATGAAACGAACCAACATAACTCTTCCTTGATCTGACCATACAGAGCTTCCCAGAAGATTCTGACCAATACCCATTAACCGAAAAAGTAGAATCGTCTTTCCAATAACTAATTCTTCCCAAATGTCGCCGACAAAAAACATAGTACTTCCATGGGTCTCGAATGTTCAGGGTGGCATTGACCTTGTGAACTCCATAGGAGGTGGTTTTTTTAATATATAAGGGGTTGAAGGAGAGAGATATCCTGGACTCAATGGTTCGTTTGAAGATTCCGATGCCACTAGAGAAAAATGTGAATTGGTAGCTGAGGAAATCGTTGGAGTGGGAGATGGGGACATTGCCGGGGGATAAAGGCAGTTCGGGAACCACGTCATTGCAGTGCTAGGAGTAAGAGATTTCGGGTTTCCGAAACAGGTTTCGGAAAAAAGCTGTGGTGGTGGGGAAGTTGATGAATAAGAATAAGAAGCAGTGGAGGAGACTGAGTCTGAATTTCAATTTCTTAGGATTTGGAGAAGAAGAAGAAGAAGAAGAACATAAATTTGAGCCCACTGGTGCAGTGAAAGTGAAAGAGTTTCCAAGTAAAGCTTAAAAGAGGGAAGGAAAAATGAAAAGATTGAATTGTTTAACACGTTGATGTGAATTGAAGATTACCCAAAAAAAAAAAAAAAAAAAGGAGTGACTTTTATTTATAGATATAATAACAGAGTGCAGAGAAAAATTGGTGGGAGAAATAACTACTTTAACAACCTATTAAATAAGGTGATTGAATGTTCAAATAGCGTGTAAAACACTATGGACGTTTAGACTCCCAAATTACAAATTACCAATTCAAGCTTAATATAAAAAAATATACGTGCGGAAAATGAACATAAGCTTATAATAGAATTGATAAATAATCTAAACCAAACAAAATCACATTCACAGCATAAATTAAATGGCAAAGATTAAGGGAAGAGAGATGCAAATACAAGGACAACACAATGATGTGTTATCGAAGAGGAAATCGAAGCCCTTAGCATAAAACCTTTCCACCGCCCTCCAAGTGGTCAATAATCCACTAGAAAATGAAGTTAGGATACATGAACAACAATAGACACTCCAAGCTTAATCTACCCAGTGTACCTAAGCCCTCTAAGCGTCTTGCTCCAACGAGGATACGCTGAACCTTTGTCTTTTCTAGCTTATCGGATTCTGCTATAGCCGATAGCATCAACCAATAACCATTGGTCCCTTCCTAACTGCTTCTTAAAGCACCAAATAGCCTTTTCATAGATGTGGGTATGGTGAGAAAATGATTTGGGTAAGAACCTTTCAAGAATGTAACAATGGAGAGGGAGAGAGTAGAGGAATTTGAAGAGTATTTATGTAAAGATTGTGGATGAAACAATCTTGTTTTTCTCTAGGGTTTCTCTCTTAAAATTCTCTCAGGAAGTTCTCTACATTTTGTGGGTATAAGGGTCTATATATAGTGGTGGGTGTTTGGAATGCGAAGAGTCATTTTTCCAAAACAGGGCTGGCTGGCGACTTGACTGAGTTGTGAGTTCAAGCTGTGAGGTAGCTGAATGGCCAGTCTGGACTTTTTGTCCTGTAGTGCTCCAGCTAGCATGACGCTTCAGCTTCTCTGCATGCTTGGCACATGAGCATCTTCTAGCGGCTTACAAGTCGTGAGCCACCCGCGAGATCCAGTCGCGAGTCCTTGCTTCACTGCACAATCTTGAGCAATTCTTCACACTCTCTCACACACTACCTTTACATGATTCTCACCTAAATACATGGTTTCTAAATGCTGAATTACAAGCAAATTTGGCACGGAATAAAACCAACAGAATGGTTGATTAAATTCAACCTTACAGTGATTACAAGTGTTTAATTTGTTTCTCTAATTGTGAGTCTGAGTTGACATCGTTTGGACTTTTGCAATAAGTGGTGGAGGCTTATTATTACATAGAGTTTGTTGGTTCTAAATATTTAGGTTAAACGTTTAGACTCTAAATTTATGTATGTTCGCAAACCGAAAACAAAAACTTGTCTAGATTATGTGTTAGACATTGCTCAAGTGTACAAATCAATATTCAAGAACAGTCACGTTGCTAAAAGAAAAGTTCAAAACCTGTGAAGCTCGACTGATAGAAAGAAAGACTCGACTGATTGAATGTCGTATTCTGTAGATTTTAAATCAGGCCCAAAGTCCGTGAAAACATTTAGGGTTTATGTCCTACACTATCTATAAAAGAAAACCCCACGTCTTTGAAGTTTTTAGAAGTCTTGTGAGTTGAGCAATAACCATATATTGAAAGCTAGATCTACAATCAAGAACTGGTGGAGAAAAGTTGCTACATAAGAATCAACTACTAACGGTGATCTAAAACCTTTGAGTGGGATCTCAAAGTCACAAACTTGGGTGTTTGTGTTCAACAGATTCAATTAGAAGAGTCTGTAGATTTGGAGTTGCATGTGGTCGTGTGAGTAAGTACAACAAGAGGTAGCTTTAGATTTTAGAGAGGAAATCTATTATAAAACTTTCATTATATCAATAGTGAATTTGTTTACTTTGAGAATAGTTAGGTTAAATCCTCCTCAGGTTTTTTACCTTGAAATTGTTGGTTTCATTAGTTTCCTAGGTTATCATATCACTATCTTCCATATATTTCCGCACTTTGTGCTATGATTGCTTGAGTTTAACCTAGATCTTAATAATTAACCTAAGTAACTACTTGGCTAATTAATTAGGTTAAACAATTTGACAATACAAGGGTCTTAACAAACTAACAGAGTTGTTGTTCCCAAGGAGATTTGTATTGAACAAAAATAAAGGAAATGTTAACAAATGTCCTAAGAGCATTTATTTATAAACTATTTTAAGAAAGTTTTATGGAAAAAAAAAAAACAATTATTATTTTGACAATCTTTTCAATTTCTTATAAAAGTGCTAGAAAAACTTTCCTAAAATGGTTTATTAACCATGACCGTAATTAAAAAAAAAAAAAATACAAAGAAAGAAAGAGGACGAGGTAATCTTTTTATTGGGCAATGGTGAAAGCATAGCACTAATAATAAGACTCATGTTTTCTTCTTAGAAACACCATTCTGTTGCGGAACTTGAGGACATGACTGTAAGATTTAAACTCTGTGTTGGTATATTTACCTACCACCAATTCTTAGAATTTGGATTTTAGCAGAGAATTGAGTTTCAATTAGAGTTTTAAATATGCACAAAGACAAAAAAAAAAGACGTCATACTTTTGTTTCAACAAGAATATCCATGTAAATCTAGTAAAATAATCTACAAATTAATATCACATAATACCTAAAACCAAGTAGAGAAGCAATGGGTTCATGACACCAAACATCACTGTGAATCAATTGAAAGGGAAAGGTTGATGATATTTCATGTTTGTTCAATGGGGTTCTGTACATCTTTGCACTTATACAAAATTTACTAGAGGAACAAAAAACATCAACTTGAGACAAAAACACAGATTCATGTACATTGATCAAAGCAAAATGCAAAAATCTTAGAACTAGGATGACCAAAATCAATTGTGTCACAATTTGATTTGATCTGGAGTAGCAGAATTACAAATTTAATGCTTAGGTGAGGTATTGTAAGTGGAATATGCAATAAAAGAGTTCAAAGAAGTAGTTGAAAGGATTGACTAGACTCCGTCCTTACTCGGGCCTTTGTAAATGATTCTCCCCGAAGGTAAATCCAGAATTGAGAACTAGTTACCAACGAAATAATAGAATGCATTATTTTGATTGCACAACTTATTAACAGTCAAAAGATTAGAAGTAAATGAGGTAAGTTAAGTATGTTTTTCAAGAGAAACTAATAAGGAGTATGAAACTTACCATTGCCTCATGAGTAATAGGAAGCTCCTAGCCATTTCCCACAATGACCTTCTTAGTTCCATTAGTTGGTTGCTGCTGTAGAGACAAAGTAGAAAAATTGGGTGTGAAGTGGTCAGATGCCCCTGTGTCCAATAAGCCTACAAGTATTACGTAGAGATTGAGAGGAATTTGCAGCCATAACTGCAAGATTCGAAGGTGGATATTGTTAGACTTATGGTTAAGTGATTAAATTCACCATTTCCTAACAGCTTAAGCTTTGGGACAATCGGTAATTTAACATGGTATCAGAGCAGGAGATCTTGAGTTCGATCCCTGGCTTTACTCTACCTCCATTTAAAATGTCAAATTCCCACTTGTTGGGCCCCACTTATTAAGGGGAAGTTTAAGCCTACAAGTGAGGGGGAGTGTTAGACTTATGGTTAAATGATTAAATTTACCATATCCCAATATTTGCCTTGAAAAGTACATTATATGATAACAATCTAGTGTTATCTAGCCATTCTTGCCACAGATTTGGCAAGTTGGTTGTTCGTCGTTGGAATTGTTGACCGGGTGGCTTAGATTGAGAATTTGGAGAATTCCAAATTCGATTGAGGCTTGATCCATAAGTATTGGAAATTTGGAATTACCATTGAAACCCCATATATAATGAGGCCATGGAACCCTATATTATTATTATTTTTTTTTCAAAACACTCCAACAATAGGTAAAAATAGAACCCACTCAATTTTTTTAAAGAGTTGGCACATTCAAAAATAAATGCTTTGGCCTCCCCACCTCCAACACAATGGCCAAATTTGGCTCCCAAAATCCCAACTTTGCACTTGTTTTGTACTTTTCCATTCGTCAACATTTCATATCTTTGTTTCCAAAAAAAAAAAAAAAAATGAGGCACTTTTGTAAATATAAAAAAATAAAAAATAAAAAATGTGTAATGGCATTTATAAACATATCTACCTTCCACATGAATGTTTGCCCCTTTGTAGCTCCAATATATATATATATATATATACATATTTGTCGATGATACTAGTACCACACATTTCTCACACATTTTGTCAAAAGTTTCATACGTGATAGACAATGAATAGTAGAGAAAAAATGGTGATCCAGGTGATAGTAACAGACAGTCAATCATAATCTATCACATAAGACAATTATGGGAATAGACTAATCATAGTCTGTCACATACGATAATTGTGAAAAAGTGTGGTACATCATTAATTTTTTTTTTTTTAATATTCTTTTTCCTTTTCTCAATTCTCAATACCATTTCTTCTCTTTCTCAACTTCATCTTTTACCCCCCTTTTTTTCTCTTTTACAATGCACTCTCTTTAACTTTCGCATCTCATCTTTCTCTTCTTCTTTTTATTTTACTGCTCCTCTCTAACCTTTTCGTCCTGCTTCCTCTCTCTCTTTCTCTCTCTCTCTCTGACAATGCACTCTCTTTAACTTTCGCATCTCATCTTTCTTATCTTCTTTTTATTTTTATTTCACTGCTCCTCTCTAACCTTTTCATCCTTCTTTATTTGCACTCATCATTTTCTAACTTCTTTCTAAATCCTCTCTTTTCTCTAGTACTTGCTATCAACAAAACCCACTTTTTATTTGGTTCAAAATCAATATGATAGTTTTATCTTGACCCCTCCAAACACAAATTTATAACCCTGCCCTAAACACCAAACAGAAATTCCTGATTTCGCCCTAAACACCATGTTCAATTTAGTAGGTCGTGAGAAATACTACTATGTTAGGGCATTCTTAGGTCAAAGTCCAATTAAGACACCTTGCATGCATTTTCAGTGTCGGCATGTACTGCCACTTAATGCACGTAATTTGTAACATCATATTAAATAATAATTAAGTTGCTGCCTCTCTCTCTTTCTCTCTCTCTAATAAACCAAATTCAATAATTTAATCATCAAAAACTAATGGGTTCTAGTTAGCTCAACTGGTAAAATTTCTGATGGTTGAATAAGAGATTTATGGTTCAATCCCTACCTATACCAAAAACTAATTGGTGTCTTAGTCTGATGATAAGAGCTATCATCAAGAACCAAAATCCCTCATCAAGGGACACTAATCCTAAGTGTGTTCCTAACATCAAATATAAAGGAAGGGTTAGTCTAATAAATTTCTAAACATATCCAATCGGGTCAAACCCAAACCCGTTTAACCCAAACAGTTTGCCAATTTTAGTTTAGGGGATACCTTCTTTGTTTATTTATTTATTTATTTATTTTTTTTGTAAACTAATGGTGGTCTTCAATGCTTTTTAAGCAACTATTCCCTCGTGTTTGTGTGTGTGTGCTCACGTGTGTCTCTTTTAGTCCCTTGTCCTACACCCAACAACATAACAATAAGGAATCCCTAAGGTTGGTTCAAGATAATGTTTCTAATAAAAAATTCATGAAAACTATGAGACTGTATGAATCATCAGAACAACTCCTTATTTCTTTAGAGTTTCTCTCCAACACATTTGTCTAGGGATATTTTCTCGAGTTACATCTAGTTGTAGGCTTGTAGCCTCTTGGGCTTCCTAGTGTGTCCCTCCTAATTTATGCGCATCATTGCAAGTGTTATATTACAACCAGGAAGTGGGGACTAGCCGACCAGGTGAAATATTGCCATCACAATCTTCTCGAATTTCATTTCTTTCATTTATTTATAACAAATTTTTAATTCTCTTCTAATACGCATAAATTTTTTTTATCAATTTTTTTTATATTTAAAACCCAATTTTATCTCTATAAAAAAAATAAATAAATAACCATGATTAATTTTTTTTAAAAAAATTCCGTAAGAAATACTTATTCAGAACAATGATAAAAAGTAAATACAAATTAAGAAATCATAAAAACGAAATACTGTCAAAGTAGGTTCTATTTTTCTTTTTTTCTTTTTTCTTTTTTTTACTTTCTACATTTATTATAAAAAATTTAAATTGAAGTGTTCCATCTTTTGTTCATTGAGGCCTACAGAAAATGTTGATCTTGTATATCCCCTCCTTTGAAATGTAACAACTAACGTAATTATCCTGTACATCAACAAAATTAATGAGATTTAAGAATACGTTTAAAATTAAAACCATACTATGATTAATTAAAAAGGAAACAATAGACAATAAATACTATATATATATATATATATGGGATGCATTCAAGTTACATATTACACCACCCAATAACTTATTATAGAATTCATATTTTAAAAATCTCACTGTTGAATTACATGTTCTATATGTTCTTAACATTCATGCCAATTTTCGTGTCAATTAAATGTTATTTACCATTCGATCCATAAACTCATCTTTTATGTATTATTTTAAACTGCATAAACTTGAAGTTAAACAATTGATTGATGACATGACTATTAATCTTTGATCACCTTGAAATTTTACAAGTATGGAGAATATATGAAAATAATGTAATCTAACGGTGAATTTGTCAAAATTCGCATTCAATTAAAAAATATTGAGTAGTGTACTATTGCTTAAAATTACACTATGTATAAATTGAAACCCAACTTGTATATATATAGTCTCAAAAACAAAGCATGAGTGTTAACCAAAGAAGGTAACTTATAAATAAATAAATAAATAAAAGAAAAAAAATTGAATTAAGAGAACATTCAGTAACTCGCATAATTGATCCCCCAACATAAGGTTGATTAACTAGTTACAGCATAGGGTTGTATTCAAAAATAAATTGCATAATTGATTCCCCAGCATAGGGTTTATGCTATATAAGTATTTGTTTACTTTGTTTAATAAGGCCATGAAACCCCATACTATTTTTTTTTTTTTCCAAAACACTCCAACAATAGGTAAAAATAGAACCCACTCATTTCTTTTTAAAGAGTTAGCACCTTCGGAAACAAAGCTTTGGCCTCTCCACTTCTAACATGATTGCCAAATTTGGCTCCCAAAATCCCAACTTTGCACTTGTTTTGTACTTCTCCATTTGTCAACATTTCATATCTATGTTTCCAAAAAAACAAAAATAAAAATGTGGCACTTTTGTAAATAAATAAAAAATGTGTAAAACAAAAGAAGGTAATTTATAAATGAAAAAATTTTTAATTAAAAGAACATTCAGTAACTTGCATAATTGATCCCCCAGCATAAGGTTGATTAACCAGTTACAACATAGGGTTGTATTCAGAAATAAATTGCATAATTGATTCCCCAGCATAGGGTTCATGTTATATAAGTATTTGTTTAATTTGTTTAATGAGGCCATGAAACCTCATACTATTTTTTTTTTTTTTTTTTTTTTTTTTTTTTTTTTTTTTTTTTTTTTTTTTTTTTTTTTTTTTAAATGTGTGTGTGTGGTTCTATAACTTCTATCAAACAAAATAAGGAAAGATTTTATTTGAGTTTTTTTAAAAAGATTTGACAAGTGGCAAATGATGTGGCAAATTTTTTTTTAATATTATTTAGGTCGTTTGACACATCAGACTTTTCTATTCAAGAGATAATGATAGGGAGTAAATTGACACGATATTGAAAAATTAAGGACCAAATTGATACAATTGAAAGGTTAGGGACTAAATTGAAATATGATGTTAAAGATAGGGACCAAATATGTAGTTTACCCTTTCGAATTTCATTTCTTTCATTTATTTATAACAAAATTTTAATTCTCCTCTAATACACATAAAATTTTTTATCAATTTTTTTTTTTATATTTGTAAGGTTGAATTTGGTCAACCATCTTGTTGGCTTTATTTCATGCAAATTTGCTTGTAATTCAGCACTTAGAAACCCCGTATTTAGGTGGGAATCATATATGGGTAGTGAGTGAGAGAGTGTGAAGAAATGCTCAAGATTGTGCAAAGATGCAGAGACTCGTGGCTGGGACTCGCGGGTGACTCGCAACTGGCAAGCCGCCAACTGCAGCACACGAGTGAAGCGTGCGAGAAGATGAACAGTCATGCTAGCTAGTGCACTACAAGACAAAAAGTCCTGCTTGGCCATTCTGTTATCTCATAGCTTGAACTCATGACTCAACCAAGTCGCGAGGCCAAGCCACTAGCCAGCCTTGTTTTGAAAAACCTGAATTTTGGCATTCCACTCTCATCCCAGTATAAATACCCCTTTTACCCACAAAATGTAGAGAGCTTCCAGAGAGAATTTTAAGAGAGAAACCCTAGAGAAAAATAAGATTGATTCATCCACAATCTTTACAAAGAAACTCTTCAAATTCCTCTACTCTCACCCTCTCCATTGACACATCCTTGAGAGATTCTTGACCAAATCCTTTTCTTACCATACCCACATCTGTGAGAAGGTATTTTGGTGCTTTAGGAAGCAGTTAGGAAGGGACCAATGGTAATTGGTTGATGCTATGGGCTATACTGGAATCTGGTAAGTTAGAAAAGAAAAAGGTTCGGCACAACCTCGTTGGAGCAAGAAGCTTAGAAGGCTTAGGTACACTGGGTAGATTAGGCTTGAAGGATCTATTACTGTTCATGTATCCCAACTACATTTTCTAGTGGATTATTGACCGCTTGGAGGGCAGTGGAGAGGTTTTACGCCGAGGGCATCGGTTTCCTCTTCGATAACACATCGCTATGTTGTCTTTGTGTTTGCATCTCTCTTCCCTTAATCTTTGCCTTTTAATTTCTGTTGTGGATGTGATTTTAATTGGCTTAGATTGTTTATCAATTCTGGTATTAGCTTGTGTTCATGTTCCACACATTTATTGTTTGATTATAAGCTTGAATTGGTAATTTGTAATTTTGAGGTCTAAACGTTTATAGTGTTTTATACATTATTTGAACATTCAATTGGTATCAGAGTGGGTGCACTTTCTGTGGTTTCAACACCTTAGTGCGATCCTTGACCCCGTATTGAGATGGACCGGTCTCAATCTCTAAATGTTCCACCATATTTTGATGGTAGTAATTATGCTTTTTGGAAAGTCCAAATGAGGGCATTTTTGTGTTCAATTGATGATACTATTTGGGATGTGGTTGAAATAGGATGGACTAAGCTGGAAGCCGCTAAATCCACTTGGGATAAGGCAGTCTTTGCGGCAGCTAACGCTAATAGTAAAGCTTTGAATGCAATTTTCTGTGGTGTGTCTCCAGATGAATTTCACAGGATTTCTTACATAACGGTCGCCAAGGAGGCGTGGGAGATATTGGAGACCACTTATGAAGGAACAAAGAAAGTAAAGGACATAAAGCTTCAAATGCTTACCACCAAATTCGAAGAACTTAAAATGGGAGATGATGAGCCCTTTGATTCATTCTATGGGAAGCTCAACGAAATTGTAATTGCTAAGCTCAATCTTGGTGTGAAGATTGAAGATACTAAGTTGGTGAGAAAAATTTTGAGGTCCTTGCCAGAGAGCTTTCGAGCAAAAGTCACTGCTATAGAAGAGAGTAAAGACTTGGATGAGATCAAAATCCAAGAGCTTATTGGGTCTCTCCAAACATATGAGTTGGGATTGCCTTCTCATAAGACGAGTAAATCTCTTGCTCTTAAAACCATCACTAAAAGAATGAATGATTCTTCTGAAGAAGATGAAGTGGAGAAGGAGGTAGCATTCCTTGCGAAGAACTTCCGAAAATTCCTGAAGATGAAAAACAGTGGGAAACCATTCAACAGAAGGAAGTTTTCATCCTCCAACGGTGATAGGAAGGAGTTTAAGAAGAAAGAAGGAAAGGATTCACAATCTCCTCAAGGCATTGTGTGCTATGAATGCAATGGCCAAGGACATCTTAGGAACGAGTGTCCTAACTATCTAAGAGGGAAGAGCAAGGCTTATGCCACAACACTTAGTGATTCGGACTCATCAGATTCTGAGTCGGAAGAGAGCTGTGATGGAGAAGGAAATTTTTCTGCATTTATGACCATTACTCATGTAGAATTCTCGGATGATTTGGGTGCACTTGTGAAGGAACTTGGTGAGCACTTTGAATTGGAGTTAATTGGGATAGTTGAGGAATCTGAAGACGAGGAAGATGGAGAAGCAGTGGGACTACAAGAGACATACAATTCCCTTCTTGAGAAGACTAGTGAATATGCAAAAGTGGCTAATGCAGCCATTAAAAAGATGAAAAGGGCTAAGGGAGATTACAGAAGTCTTCTAGTGCGATACAAGGAAACCAAATGTGAAGTAGAGAAGCTAAATGCAGAGTTGTCAGAAGCCTACTTAAAAATTAGATTCCTTGAGCACGAGGTAGTTCAAGCAAATGCCAAGATAAAGAGGGTCTCCACCAAGAAGCTAGATGATGTCATTTCCTCTCAAAAACACACTTCAGAAAAATCCGGATTGGGTTATATAGGAGAAAGTAGTTCAGCTGTCAAAATTTCCAAGGAAATGAAGTTTGTGGAAGCCAAAGAATCAGGATTGGCTGCCCCTAATCCTGAGAAAGTGGAAAATGAAAAGAGGAAGAATGTGGCTGAGCAACGGGTGTTGAATAAGCCCCGTAATCAATTTGTGGTCAAACCAAAAGCTGGAAGGAAATCACTTCCAAGATCACAAAGAGGTCCAAGAACGAACCATTTTTGCCACCATTGTGGACAGCAAGGACATACCAGACCAAATTGTCACAAGCTTAGAGCATTGAAGAACGCAACAGAACAAACGTAAAGAGGACCAAGAAGTGACAAGAGGACTTAGGTTATTGAGTCATCAAGAGGTCGAAATGGTGATTTCAGAATGATGGACATAAGGAAGATGATTGGTGCATTCACCACTTGCTTGGAAAGCTTCACTAGAAGGTTTGAAAGTCCTAACACTCGTACCCAATCGTATAGGGTACTCATGCATAAGCATTACAATATGTCCATGCATTAATTCTTCCTATGCTGTGTAGTTATACTTGGTTGTATGCTTTTTGCTAGTGAGTGTTGAAAATTTGTTTTTTTGTTTGTTTGCTATTTACTTTAAAATTTTTTTACATTGTCATTTTGTTTGTGTTTTTGATCAATCTTTAATTGTTTTTGTGTCAAAAATCCAAAAACACATAAAAAGTTGAAAATCCAAAAAGTTTGATTAGCATTGTTGAGTTTTGTCTCAAAGCATGTTTTGCCTTGTACCTTTGTACTAATAGCTTTGTGCATCTACGAGCTTAGCTTGTCTCGTATGCACTCATATCATTGTGAGAGAAATCTTGAAATCTATGTGACTGTTGTAAATAGATCTTCAACCTTGTCATGAATGATTAATAAATGATTTTGTTGATCTTGAGACATGCATAAACTTGTGCCTATATATCTTCTCACTCTTTATTTTGTTGTCTTTGACATTCTTGAAAAGAGATATTGAGCTGCAAAAGTCTGTCACACATACTAGTATTTGACTAGGAAAAAGGGAAAGCAACCAAAATAAAATGTATAGTGCCCAAAAAGCCAAAGGCTATCTCATCATAATGAAATATCAAAACTTTCAGGCATCAATCTCACAATGAGATGTATTGTTTCAAAAAGATCAAATGATATGATGTATATAGAGCCAAATGAAAAGCTTCAAGGAAATGTAATCAAGTTTATGTGGAAGGTTATATATGCATATTTCTATAATTGAGATAGGTCACATTATCTAGTACTAGTTGTGTATGCCTTGATTGAATTGATCATTGAAGCGTCACATTGGATTAAGGACTATCTCATTTGTGATATCCACATACATCACACAGGTTTATGTTCAATGAATATCATATTCATTTGTGTGATTGTACTTGATTAAATGTGTTTTCACATGCTCAATCTTTATTGATCAAACACAAAAAGATTTTTGAGTGTTTTTATTGTTTTTGGAAAGTATTTTGTTTTTACAAGAATGTCAAAATTTCAAAAACAGTGTCGTCATGTTTTGGCGACTCAGTTGTGGGTTGGCCCAGTCGCATGCCCCAGTCGCGAGCCCACTCCTAGATTTTTTACAGCTAACTGGTGGGTCAATGTCTCAGTCGCGAAAAATACTTAGAATATTTTTCAAAATTTGGGTTTTTATGTTTCTCGTGGCTCAGTGTGGCGACTTGTTCGCGGGTGGAAGGTCCAGTCTCGAGGGGACACAGAGATTTTCGCGGCTAACCTCGTGACTCTCTCATAGGTATATCTTCCAGTCACGAAAAACACTTAGAAATTTTTTTCAAGAATCTTGTTTTCAAAGTGTTTGGCGGCTTACCCTGGCGACTTACTGGCAACTTGATCCAGCCACGAAAAATGCGTGTTTTGCACTTTAAGGACAGTTTTTCAAAAACTTTTTAGTTTTTCCTCGAATTTTTGTGACTGTTCATTGTCTTCCCTATTTCACTCTCTCAAACTCACCGTGTCTTTCTTCGAAAATCCTCCATTTTTTCACTATTTCTACTCCAATCTTCAAGAAAAAGGTATGTGTTTTCTCTTTCTCACTTCATATTTCATGTTTTGAGCATTATTTTCTTGATTTATGAGTTCACATTGTGTTTTGAGATATACTGTGTTCGAACATGGGTTTGCTTAAAATGTTGGGTTTGGTTGATTGGGGTTGGTTGCTTTTGCTGCTAGTTTGCTGAATATGTTTGCTATCATGATTAAGTCTTATTGTGCCAGTCTTTATTCTGAGCTTTGTTGTTTGATATATTTCATACCCATTAGGTATATATGGTTGGGGTTCTCTGTGATTTACTCTGAGTGTGCGTATGGTTGTTTCAAATTGACTGAGATGTTTGATTGTTTGGACTATGATGTCTCGAGTTTGTGTTGCCATATTATGTGTGTGCTTCTGTCTTGAGGGTTTGTCTTGAACATTTCATATTTATTTAGTTATGTCTCAGTGACATATGCTTACCTTTGACTGAATGTGGTTTACATTGTCCAATTTGAGCTAATTTCTACTTGTTGCAGTCTACATCAGTATAGACTGTACTTGATTGAGTTGTTGATTTTTGACATGATCTATTTACTCTGGTTCTCATATGTGTTTGATACATATGCTGTCTTCACACTCAGTTACTCCCTATGTAACTAACTTGTTACTAATACATGTGTATTTCCACCTATTGTGTTACGTTCCTATTGTGGCCTCTTCTACTTGTTTACAAATGGCTCCCACACCTACAAAGAAGAAGACTCTTGCTAAGAAGGCTGACAAGAGGCTGAGAATGGACCATAACTTATTTAGGTCAGTTCATTACTTTGAGAGATACAAAGATTTTTTCATGAAGGGAACAATTATCCAGGAAAGGTTTGTGGACTTAGGAGACTTGAAGGATACCTTCATTCCAGACTATTTTGAGGGCAGAGGATGGGATAAGTTACTGAGTGACCTACCTGTAGTCTGTGAGCCTTTAATAAGGGAATTCTATGCAAATGTTGTTGTAAAGGAGGATGAGCTGAATTGCTGGATCAGAGGACATGAGTTCACCATAGATGCACATGACATTGATGAGGTTCTAGGGCTTGAGGGTTTAGAGGATCATGATTTCACCAATTACAAAGACAGGATGCTATCTATAGAAACTGTCCAGAATTGGATTGGTGGTGTTAAAGAGGGGAGATGTCTCAACACTAATGCCTTCCCTGCTGACATGAGGTGTCTGACCACCATCATGATGTTCAACTTGTATCCAATAAGGAAACTGACTACAATCACCAATGCCAGAGCTATATTCCTTATGGAGCTCAAGGAGAAAACTTTCATTGACATCAGCTCTCACATATTTGACACAATTGTGGATGAGACTAGAACCACCTCTAAGCCCAAGTTGATCTTTCCTAACCTTCTCATGAGACTTTCAGAGCAAAAGGTGTTGCAATCCCTCAAGATATCAGTCCCATGACTCCACTATCAGCCATTAACAAACAAACCATCACAAGGATACAAGTTCGTCTTCCAGGTGATGAAGAAGAGGGTGACTATGGAGAACGTGATCCAATGGAAACTGAAGCAGAGGCTATAGGACAGACTTCCACACCCAGAAGCAGAGGCAAGAGGAACAGGGCTTCAACCTCATCAACTATACCTCCAGATGCCTTTTAGATCATCCTGGAGAGGATTGATGGACTCAGAGAAGTTTAGAATGAACATATTGACAAGATGGCAGCAATTCAAGATCAGCTCAACATACTTTCAGCCAAGTTTGACAGCTTCAACGCCCACCAATGACCCTTTGGCCATTCCGGTCAAAAAAGGTGAGAAATTTTGAGAGGCAGCTCTTGAGGGGGAGTGCCATTTTGAGGGGGAGCAGTCAAAAACAGTGTTTATCTAGTTTATTGTTCAGTTTATTCTATGTCTATAGTTATGTTATTATATTTTGGATAATGTTTTGATACTCCGTGGTTAACATTTTGGTAAACTCATGGTTCTGTTATCTCTTGAAAGTTCTTGGTTCTAGTACATAAAATGATGTTATTCAATATTTCATGTTTTTGTTTGTACTTGTTGCTTTTGTAAGCTTTTAAGGTTTTTGTACCTATGCTTTGTAGCTTAAGTACTTGCTATTAAATGTCATGCATTTTCTTTAAGTACATCACTCTTGTGCTCTTTGTTGGATTTTTATCCTTAATGCAATTTCCTAGTGTTGTTGCATTGGTTAAGTGTTGGACATGCAAATGATACTTTGCAATTGAGCTTATTAGCTTGCATGTTCGGATGTTCATTCCATGTGTGAATGAGCATTGTGATCACTGTTTATAGTGATTGTTTGTTTTTGGTCAAGCCATGATTTATTGCTTTATTCTATCTTTGCTTGATTGCATTGTGTTTGTTCTATTTGCATTACAAGTTTTCTGCATACAATGAACTTATTGTGTTGTTGTGTTTCAGGAGATACTTGTTCTTATGGTTCAAGAGCTTCACAGATTGTAGAGTTAGGTGTGAGTGAGTTTTGTTCAATTGTTCCTAGCTCACACATTAAGTTTAGAGTTTGTTGTAGGGTTTTGTCATGGAATAACCAAAGGGAGAGATTGTAAGGTTGAATTTAATCAACCATCTTGTTGCCTTTATTCTGTGCCAATTTGCTTGCAATTCAGCACTTAGAGACCCTGTATTTAGGGACAAAAAGTCCAGCATGACCATTCTGTTATCACGTAGCTTGAACTCGCGACATAACCAAATCGCGAGGCCAAGCCACCAACCAGCCCTATTTTGAAAAACCTAAATCTTCACATACCACTTTCACCCCAAGTATAAATACCCCTTATACCCATGAAATGTAGAGAGCTTCCAGAGAGAATTTTGAGAGAGAAACCCTAGAGAAAAACAAGATTGATTCATCCACAATCTTTACAAAGAAACTCTTCAAATTCATCTACTCTCACCCTCTCCATTGACACATCCTTGAGAGGTTCTTGATCAAATCCTTTTCTCACCATACTCACATCTGTGAGAAGGTATTTTGGTGCTTTGAGAAGCAGTTAGGAAGGGACCAATGGTAATTGGTTGATGCTATGGGCTATAGCGGAATCTAGTAAGCTGGAAAAGAAAAAGGTTCAGCGCAACCTCGTTGGAGCAAGAAGCTTGGAGGGCCTATTGCTGTTCGTGTATTCCAACTACATTTTCTAGTGGATTATTGACCGCTTGGAGGGCGGCGGAGAGGTTTTACACCAAGGACTTCGGTTTCCTCTTCGATAACACATCGCTGTGTTGTCTTTGTGTTTGCATCTCTCTTCCCTTAATCTTTGCCTTTTAATTTCTGTTGTGGATGTGATTTTAATTGGTTTAGATTGTTTATCAATTCTAGTATTAGCTTGTGTTCATGTTCTACACATTTATTATTTGATTATAAGCTTGAATTGGTAATTTGTAATTTGGAGGTCTAAACGTTCATAGTGTTTTATACACTATTTGAACATTCAATATTTAAAACCCAATTTTATCTCTATCAAAAAAAAAAAAAAAAAATTAACCATGAGTATTTTTTTTAAAAAATTTTGTAATAAATACTTATTCAGAACAATGATAAAAAGTAAATACAAATTAAGAAATCATAAAAACGAAATACTGTCAAAGTAGGTTTTCTTTTTTAATTTTTACTTTCTACATTTTTTATAAAAAATTTAAATTGAAGTTGCTCCTTCTTTTGTTCATTGAGGCCTACAGAAAATGTTGATCTTGTATATCCCCTCCTTTGAAATGCAACAACTAACGTAATTATCCTGTACAACAACAAAATTATTGAGATTTAAGAGTACGTTTAAAATTAAAACCATACAGTGATTAATTAAAAAGGAAACAATGACAGTAAATACTATATATATATATATATATATAGGATGCGTTCAAGTTACATATTACACCACCCAATAACTTGTTATAGAATTCATATTTTAAAAATCTCACTGTCGAATTACATGCCTATATGTTCTTAACATTCATGCCAATTTTCGTGTCAATTGAATGTTATTTACCATTTGATCTATAAACTCATCTTTTATGCATTATTTTAAATTACAAAAACTTGAAGTTAAACAATTGATTGATGACATGACTATTAATTTTTGATCACCTTGAAATTTTACAAGTATGGAGAATATATGAAAATAATGTAATCTAATGGTGGATTTGTCAAAATTCACATTCAATTAAAAAATATTGAGTGGTGCATCATTGCTTAAAATTACACTAGGTATAACTTGAACCCAACTTTTATATATATAGTCTTAAGAACAAAGCACAGGTATTAAACAAAGAAGGTAACTTATAAATAAATAAATGAATTAAAAGAACATTCAGTAACTTGCATAATTGATCCCCCAGCATAAGGTTGATTAACTAGTTACAGCATAGGGTTGTATTCAAAAATAAATAGCATAATTGATTCCCCAGCATAGGGTTCATGTTATATAAGTATTTGTTTAATTTGTTTAATGAGGCCATGAAACCCTATACTAATTTTTTTTTTTTTCAAAAAACTCAAACAATAGGTAAAAATAGAACCCACTCATTTTTTTTAAAGAGTCGGCACCTTCGAAAACAAAGCTTTGGCCTCCCCACTTCCAACATGATTGCCAAATTTGGCTCCCAAAACCCCAACTTTGCACTTGTTTGGTACTTTTCCATTTGTCAACATTTCATATCTATGTTTCCAAAAAATAAAAATAAAAATGTGGCACTTTTGTAAATAAATAAAAAATGTGTAATGGCCACAATTGTCAATATCGTACGATACATATCGTATCGTGTGTAAAAAGTCTCGTATTGTATTGGTGTATCGTAAGTACTCATGAATCGTACGATACAGTGTGCGTATCGTATGAATCGTATTGTATCGTAAAATCGTACGCATCATACGATACATAGACAAATGCTTTAAAATGAGAGTTTGTTAAAATTTGTACTTTTATTTGAATCTAATAAGTTGTTAAACTTGTTTTTAACACAAAATTATTAGTTTACTTAATTTAGCCTACTAAAATAACATATTCATAAGTTTTTTTTTTTCATCTCTCTTCTACAATTGGACTACACAATACACACTTACCCATTACTTTAATATTTACAAATTTATTTTATATACTATGAATAAAATATTAATTGACAATATAATTTTTTTTTTATTGTTATTGTTATAAGTCCAAGAAACTAGAATGCCAAAAAAAAAAATTATAAAAAAGTTTTATTAAAATAAAAAGAACAAGAAGAGATAGTATATGTTAATGATGAATGATGATAAAGAAAATTTTAATAAAGAAATAAGTTTGCAAAATTATAAACATGATGATAGCATTGACTTAGATGAAGTTGATTAGGCAATTTGATGAATATGATGAAAATAAATTATTATTTTTGAGTCATTTGTAGTATATTATCACTTTTGAATTTAACAAACTTGATTTATTTAGTTAGCTTGTTAAATATTATTACATAAGTGATGAAAAAAATAATCATTAGTTTGAATATATTCAAAATTTATAATGAATATACCCTTTATATATGTATATTTATAATTTTTTATAAATTTTATTAAGTGTTTGTGTATCTTATGATACACAATACGATACGATTCACGTTTTGACAATTATGGTAATGGCATTTATAAGCATATCTACATTCCACATGAATGTTTGCTCGTTTGGAGCCCCAATATATATATATATATATATTTATTTATTTTTTTCTCATTGATACTAGTACCACACATTTCTCACACATTTTGTCAAAATTTCCATACATGACAGACTATGAATAATAGAGCAAAAATGGTAATCTATGTGATAGTAACAGACAGCCAATCATAGTCTCTCTCTCTCTCTCTCTCTGTCTCTCTCTCTACACACACACACACACACACACACACACACACACATATATATATATATAGAGAAAGAGAGGGGTTCAAGTTACATCTGGTGTAACTCAACAAGAGTTACACCCTTTATACACCATAGGTTTATGAGAAATCTAATGGTTAGAAAGATTCAACTACCATATCATTTAACTTAATTTAAGAGCATTTGTTTTCTCTCTCCTCATTTTTTTCTTATATATATACATATATATAATATCATAGAATTTCAATTTATGATTTTTTTTAATAAAAGTTTATGATGTTTACTCAATAATGATTGCTTTTTATCATTGGATTAATACACCAATTAGTTTTTTATATAAGTGAGATTCAAACTCCCGATCTTTTATTCAATGACTAAAAATTTTACTAAATATGCTAACCGAAACCCATTAGAATTTTCATTTATGTTCTACCAATTACAACTTATCATATTTTTTTTTCTCTCTCTATTAAATAACTATAGTTTACAAACTAAACAAGAAGAAACTCATGGGTAAGAGGATTTTTTATTCCAGAGAGAGAGAGAGAGAGCACTTTTCACTTTCCATTACAATTCGTATTTCCATTTTCATTTTCCTATAGAGAGTAGTTTCACTTTCCAAATGAAAAACATCTTACTGAATACTAATTTAACTAGTCTGTAGAGAAGGAAAATTCCCGACCTATCACAAGCTGACACGTCACACTACCAAGTCCACAAAATAACACACACACACACACACACACATATATATATATATAGAGAAAGAGAGGGGTTCAAGTTACATCTGGTGTAACTCAACAAGAGTTACACCCTTTATACACCATAGGTTTATGAGAAATCTAATGGTTAGAAAGATTCAACTACCATATCATTTAACTTAATTTAAGAGCATTTGTTTTCTCTCTCCTCATTTTTTTCTTATATATATACATATATATAATATCATAGAATTTCAATTTATGATTTTTTTTAATAAAAGTTTATGATGTTTACTCAATAATGATTGCTTTTTATCATTGGATTAATACACCAATTAGTTTTTTATATAAGTGAGATTCAAACTCCCGATCTTTTATTCAATGACTAAAAATTTTACTAAATATGCTAACCGAAACCCATTAGAATTTTCATTTATGTTCTACCAATTACAACTTATCATATTTTTTTTTCTCTCTCTATTAAATAACTATAGTTTACAAACTAAACAAGAAGAAACTCATGGGTAAGAGGATTTTTTATTCCAGAGAGAGAGAGAGAGAGCACTTTTCACTTTCCATTACAATTCGTATTTCCATTTTCATTTTCCTATAGAGAGTAGTTTCACTTTCCAAATGAAAAACATCTTACTGAATACTAATTTAACTAGTCTGTAGAGAAGGAAAATTCCCGACCTATCACAAGCTGACACGTCACACTACCAAGTCCACAAAATGCGGCCAATTACAAAGTGCCACATGCTGCTGCTAGGTTTTACTATTGCTATTCAGAAGCCAACAGAAATTCGCTAAGTGTCATACAAGAACCAATCATGCATCAGCCCGTGTAAGCGATGACATAAGCAACCTCGCACGTGTAAGCGATGACACAATCATTCCAGCATGTGCAAGCGATAACATAAGCGGACCAATCAAGCTCTGCCACGTGTCACCAATCAGACTCCGCTATGTGTCGCTTACCTACCCCAAAACTCCTATAAATAGAAGCCTTCCTAAGCCATTTAAGAGGACACAAAACCATTTGAAGCACTTAGAAGTCCAGAAGCTCTGCCGGAACCAAGCTCTAAAACCTCCAAGAACTTCAAGAACTTCAACTTCGAATATGAAGAACATTCGAAGAGAAATCATCCAAATCATCCGCCTAGATCCAAAAGTTTGCAGGAATCAAGCCTAAAGTGTCTGAAAACATCAACAAATCACAAATCAGTGAAGCTCTACGGATTCAAGCCTCTAAAGCCCCGAAGAACTTCCACCACAAATCCAAGAACACGAAGAACACGAAGAACGTGAAGAACAAAGGATTTCTAACAAGCTCATAGCCAGAGATTCATTGTAATTCTGTTTTAGCAATCTTCGATCCATCCCTCAACCAAATTGAAGGATATTTTGTGTTCAAGTCACAATCACATT
>NW_027069521.1:461719-494164 GCF_002906115.3 Quercus suber
AATGGATCGCTAACATCGTCCCTGTCAAAAAGAAGAATGGACAAATCCGGGTGTGCGTTGACTTCCGTGATTTGAACAATGCATGTCCTAAGGATGATTTTCCATTACCCATCACTGAGGTCATGGTTGACGCCACTACTGGTCATGAAGCTTTATCTTTCATGGATGGTTCTTCAGGCTACAACAAATTCGAATGAATCCTAAGATGAAGAGCTCACAGCTTTTCTACCCCTAAGGCATTTATATTACAAAGTGATGCTTTTGGATTAAAGAACGCTGGTGCTACTTATCAACGGCCATGCCAAAAGATCTTTGATAAGCTGTATCTTCAAATACGTGGAGTGTTATGTCGATGACCTAGTGGTTAAAACAAAAGGAGGAAGACCATCTGATAGATCTGCGATCCGTGTTCAACCGCCTAAGAAAATATCAGCTTAAAATGAACCCACGCAAATGCGCTTTTTGGCGTAACTCTGGGAAATTTCTTGGTTTGTTGTAAGGCACCGCGTATTGAAATTGACCAGTCCAAAATTGAGCTATCCAGAAAATGCCAGAGCCCAAGAATCTGCGAGAACTTAGAGGCTTGCAAGAAAACTAGCTTACATCCGACGATTTATCTCGAACTTGGCTGGTCGATGTCAACCTTCAATAGATTGATGAAGAAGGATGTGCACTTTGAATGGATGAGGCTTGTAGCAATGCTTTTGCACGCATTCAAAAGATACTTGCTTAATCCTCCAGTTTTGGTGCTCTATTCTAGGAAAGTCTTTAGTGTTGTACATCGCGGCACAAGAAGGTCTCTGGGTGCTCTATGGCGCAAGAAATGAAAGGGAAAAGAAAGAGCCCTTATTATCTAAGTCGAACTCTCAATGGAGCTGAATTAAATTATCTCCTATGAAAAGATGTGTCTCGCTTTTTTCTTTGCTATAGATAAACTGGAGCACTACATGCAAGCTATACATCTTCGTTTGATAGCAAAAGCGGACCCGATTAAGTATGTCCTTTCTAGGCCGAGTGGTTTCGGGTCGTATAGCTCGATGGCGGTCTTGCTACAACAATACGACATTGCATATGTCCCACAAAAAGCTGTCAAGGGACAAGCATTGGCAGATTTCTTGGCTGATCACCAGTTCCATCTGATTGGGAGTTCTCCGATGATTTCCGGATGAAGACGTGTTCTACATTGAAGTAATGGCCACCATGGATGATGTTTTTTGATGGGCTAGCACGTCGAGAAGGAGCGGGGGCAGGTGTAGTGTTTGTTTCTCCACAACGGCAAATACTTCTGTACTCGTTCTCATTAAGCGAACTTTGCTCTAACAATCGTAGCCGAATATCAAGCATTGATTATTGGTCTACAAATGGCCATTGAAATGAGCATATCGCAACTTGAGATCTTCGGAGACTCCAAATTGGTTATCAACCAAATCTTGGAGCAGTATGACGTCAAGAAGGAAGACCTCATCCCCTATTGCCAATATGCGAAGAAGTTGTTAACAAATTTTGAGGCCATCACATTGGAGCATATACCAAGGAAGGAGAATAGGCAGGCTGATGCTTTAGCTAATATGGCTACCGCCTTGGCATTATCCAAGAAGAGACCACTAAAGTTGCTATTTCCCAGAGGTGGGTGGTACCTCTCGTGATTGAAGAAGAAGAAGAAGAGCAAGCCAACATCATTTCGGTATGCCTTGTTGAAAAGAAGATTGGCGACAAGCAATCATTGAATACCTTCAACATGGAAGACTCTCAGATGATAAACGCCACAAAACTGAAATTCGGCGGAGGGCTGCTCGATTCATTTACTATAAAGACACTCTCTTCCGCCGTTCATTTGATGGATTGTTTCTTCATTGCTTAGAAGAGGAGGAGGCTAAACAAGCCTTAGAGGAGGCTCATTCTGGAATATGTGGCGCACATCAGTCGGGTCCTAAGTTACATTACAGGATCAAACGAATGGGTTACTATTGGCCTACAATGGTGCAAGATTCCATGGAGTGTGCTAAGAAATGCGAAGCCTGTCAGTATCACGCAAACTTCATCCACCAGCCGCCAGAACCTCTGCACCCAACTGTAGCTTCTTGGCCTTTTGATGCATGGGGGCTTGATGCGATAGGACCATTACCAAAGTCATCCGGTGCCATTTGTACATCTTGCCGCAACTGATTACTTCTCGAAGTGGGCGGAAGCTGTACCCCTCAGGGAAGTGAAAAAGAGACAGTTGTCAATTTCATTCGAACTTATTTGATCTATCGGTATGGTGTCCCTCGTTATATCATAAATGATAATGGGAAACCGTTCTACAATAGGTTGATGACGGAACTATGCGAGAAGTTTGGGTTTAAACAATACAACTCCTCCATGTACAATGCCTCGGCAAATGGACTAGCTGAAGGTTTAACAAGACACTTGGCAATTTGTTGAAAAAGGTAGTCTCCAAGACAAAGCGAGACTGGCATGAAAGAATCGGAGAAGCATTATGGGCATATCGAACAACATTTCGAACGCCTACTCAAGCAAGCCATATTCTCTTGTCTATGGAGTGGAAGCTGTCCTTCCTTTGGAATGTCAAATCCCATCATTACGGATTGCCATTCAAGAAGGATTGACTGGAGAAGAAAATGCCAAACTCAGATTGCAAGAATTGAGGCACTTGATGAGAAAAGGCTCGAGGCCCAACAACGCCTTGAGTGTTATCAAGCTCGTCTTTCAAGCGCCTTCAATAAAAAATTTAAACCAAGATCATTCCAAGTTGGTGACTTAGTCCTCGCTGTTCGAAGACCTATCATCACAACTCATCGTATAGGCAAAAGTTCACTTCAAAATGGGATGGCCCTTATGTTGTGCAAGAAGTCTACACCAATGGAGCTTATAAATTGATTGATAATGATGGTGTAAGGATTGCCCCATCAATGGGAAGTTCCTCAAGCGCTTCTATGCTTGAAAGTCGAGGATTGCTCCTTGGTAAGAGTTTAAACTGCCTACTGTAATGCAAGGGTACATGATGTCTTCCCATTACCTTTGAAAGCATACTAATAAAGAGAAATTAATCCCACTCTATGTCACCAATTGCTAGTGTGGCGTAGTGGTTGGATGCCCAATTCGCCCTTGAGAGGTCTCGGGTTCGATTAGTGGTGATACCCACTATTACACACTGAGCCCCCCTTTTTGCAAAAAAAAAAAAAAAACCATTTGAACTACGTGATGACTTGATCCCTTTCGAGGGTACATAGGCAACTTAGTATTTTTTTTGCTGAGTTCAGTCACGCACTAAAAAAAAAATTATCAAAGAAAAAAAAAAACAAAGAAAAAAAGAAAAAACAAAAAAAAAACAAAAAAAACAAAAAAAAAACAAAACAAAACAAAACAAAACAAAACAAAGAAATCATCCAAAAGGAAAATATCAAAAAAAAAAATCATCAAAAAAAAAAAAATATTGAACTACGTGATGACTTGATCCCTCTCCGGGGTACGTAGGCAGCTTCGTGCTTGTCACTAAGTTCAGTCACATGAAAAGAAGAAGGATTGTCAGTCTGGCTTAAAGAATTTTGCAATAGTTGTCAATATGCTTTTAAGGCCCCTTTGGTCAGCAAGACATTACTTGAAGGTAGTCAACTACTTAATAGGATGATCAAAGATCGTTGTAGTCAAAGATGAAGACTGCAAGGAGTTGATGTTGCTTAGCTATCCTTGAAATGATGATGAACATAAGTTGATTCTTGGTTGTGGAGCAAAATAAAATCTTCAACCACTTTTGCAAGAAATGAAGTCTGCATGGCATTACTTATCTCCTGGGGGCATCTCCTTATACCTTGCAAGTCTAAGCTACATCATCTCTCTTCTAAGTTGTGTCACTTCATAGCTCTAGAATTTGAACCATATCATCTCCCTTCTGAGTGGTGTCGTTTCACGTCATATTTCTGAAATCTGGATGACGTCATCTTCCTCCAGAATAAATGGTTGCCAAAACCATATTCCATGTTCCCATCGGCGTGGGAGCCAGAGGTCATCGTTGCTGGTACCTCAAAACACACTTTCTAGAATTACTCCAACTTAAATTCAACTTGAAGTATTTCAGAATGCACTTTTCTGAAATTACTTCAACTTAACGTCTGTCAGTATGGTCCAATCACGCATGCACATTCTACGACTCACTGTTAGACCACATGCAACATATAGTCAATCCCATATTCAAAGGTGTATCTCCTAGAAACACCTACACCAAAGGGGCCCCAACATACAGGACCAGTACCATGGTGGTGTATGTTTCACCCATTCGCTTTGCTACATCCCCGTCTTCTTCACCACCAACACCGTCATCTCCAGAATCTATAAGCTTCTGAAATTACCTCAACCTGGGTAAAACGATGACGCAAGCGCACTCAACCACTTTCCCACATGGCCTCGCCGTAATCCGAAGTATACTCTTCTAATATAACTTCACCAGCGGCTCTTAAAAGCATGAGGCTACCCCTATGACTCTGTATGCTATGCCCAGCCACCATCCTCGCATCTTCCCCATCTTCTACACCATGTGATCGCCGCCAACAATCCAAAAACACTCTTCTGAAGTTACTTCAACTTAACCTCTGCTGAGAAGGCTCGGTCATGCGAGTACATTCAAATACTCGCAGATCTCTTTTCGGCCTCATCAAAACCTTTCATATGGGTGGGTTTACTCCTCGGAAATTATCTCATCCTGCTAAAAGCTCCGCCACCTTCAATCACTTCATTTGAAGAGCCAAGAGTAAAAGTCTGTTTTCGAAACTCATTCTCACACCACATTCTGAAACTGTGTGTGTGAACGAGTCTGGAGGGGGCATTTGTAGAGAAGGAAAATTCCCGACCTATCACAAGCTAACACGTCACACTACCAAGTCCACAAAATGCGGCCAATTACAAAGCACCACATGCTGCTGCTAAGTTTTACTATTGCTATTCAGAAGCAACAAAAATTCGCCAAGTATCATACAAGAACCAATCATGCATCAGCTCGTGTAAGTGATGACATAAGCAACCTCGCACGTGTAAGCGATGACACAATCATTCTAGCATGTGCAAGCGATGACATAAGCGGACCAATCAAGCTCTGCCACGTGTCACCAATCAGACTCCACTACGTGTCGCTTACCTACCCCAAAACTCCTATAAATAGAAGCCTTCCTAAGCCATTTAAGAGGACACAAAACCATTTGAAGCACTCAGAAGTCCAGAAGCTCTGCCGAAACCAAGCTTTAAAGCCTCCAAGAACTTCAAAAACTTCAACTTCGAATACGAAGAACATTCGAAGAGAAATCATCCAAATCATTCGCCTAGATCCAAAAGTTTGCGGGAATCAAGCCTAAAGTGTCCGAAAACATCAACAAATCACAAATCAGTGAAGCTCTATGGATTCAAGCCTCTAAAGCCCTGAAGAACTTCCACCACAAATCCAAGAACACGAAGAACACACGAAGAACGTGAAGAACAAAGGATTTCTAACAAGCTCATAGCCAGAGATTCATTGTAATTCCGTTTTAGCAATCTTCGATCCATCCCTCAACCAAATTGAAGGATATTTTGTGTTCAAGTCACAATCACATTACCACAAATTCAAATCAATAAGTCTTGCAAGGAGATCGAATCATAAGATAACTCTTTTGTAATCACAGAGAATTGTACCACAATCATCAATACAAATTCGCATTTGTACAACTATTTTTGCTTGTTTGATTTATTTCGAACTGAGAAATTTAGTCGTCTACATAGTCCATTTCTAAAATGGGGAAAAAAGTTGTCCATTTTTCATTCATTATTGGTTTAATTATTTCTAAAAGAAAAAATAAAAATGGTCCATTTCTCATTTATTATTGGTTTAATTATTTCTAAAGGCAAAAAATAAAATTTGAAAAGTTTTTTTTTTTTTTGGAGAGAATTTCAACCTATGGCGTCCGCTCCTGATGATAGTTCTTTATCATCAGACCAAGACACCAATCAGTTTTTGGTGTAGGCAGGGATTGAACCCCAGATCTCTTATACAACCATCAGAGACTTTACCAGTTGAGCTAACTGGAACCCACTTGAAAAGTTCATTTCTCATTCATTATTGGTTTAATTTCATTCCATCAATTCGTATTGTAATTATTTATAGATAAAAGCAAGAGCAATGCAAACAAGGGAGATACGTGGCTACAGTGATGTGTAAGGTTTCCTAATTGGTCTATTCTTATGTGAACATAGTGTGTGGACATGGTCATTTTCAAGAAACTACAGATTCAGATCAGGTGCAATACTTAGGGTATTGCACCTGAGTATTGCACCTGATGCAATTGTAGTCTATGGTTGAGATTGAAAGTTGTTTTCTCAACCATTAAATGAAATACATTAAAGGAAAGTTAAAAAGTTAAAAAGTAAAAAATGTAAAAAAATTTGTGAGAGAAAGTAGGTGAATTGCATCAGGTGCGATACCTTAGTTATTACACCTAATCTCAATCCCCTTGTCTACATTACCAGCTAATAGCTGAATAGTTCGTTGACTTTTATAGTCTACCTAAAAAATTCTCCCACAAAAAAATAATGCTTACTACAAATAAATAGAAAACTGAATTATAGTTGTTTTTATAGCTGGGGGATTAATAAGAGTCATGTTAATAGGTGTCATTTTAGGGTAATAGTTCTTAAACCAATACCCTTATGACATTCATTAACATTTCCCATATAAGTATACTAATCTTAGCAATTTGATTCAATAAAATTACACTTGTAATGATATTATTGATCCTTTTAAAAGACGTCAAAATAAATTATAGATCTAAAATCTAAAAGAAAATTAATAAGACCAAAAAATTAGCACAAAAACAAAAATTACAAATAGTGAAGCTAAAAGAAATTAAACCCAATCAATCAACTTAACTCAAAGAAAAATCTAGCCCTTCCAAAAATTTTAAACAAAATAGTTTTGTCTTTACCAAATAGATGTACACATCACACACAGTTTTGTCTTTACCAAACATATGTACACTAGTCTTTTTTAAATTAGTCGTATAGGTTGGCTGGAGGTGATTTCAATAGAAGATTTATTCATAAAAATCTCCTTTAATAAGAGTACAATACTTTTCTTATGTAAGAGTTAAAATTTAGTTCTAATTGATATAAGAAACTCAATTTATTTAATAACAAAAATAACCTTCAATTATAGTAAAAGTAATAATATATCTTATCAAATACTAGGCCGAAAACTTGAAAAAATTCTAACAGAGAGAATCTAACATTGTTTAGCTAGATTGAAGAACAACAAACAATTGCAAAGAGAGAGAGGGGGAGAGATATCAAAGGGAAATTGTATTTTGATCTTGCTTAATTACATTCTGGAGCTAGGTACAGTATTTATACAAGTAAATCTCCCTAACTGAATAAAAAGAACCCCTGGAGGTCGTTTCAGCTTAGACATAGGAACGATATATTTCGATACTAGTTAATATCGGTGTACAGTTTCAGAGTTACCGCAAAATTATATATATATATATATAATTGTTAATATTTAAAATAGATAAATTTAGTATCCTTTTAATAATTATTTTACTAGTATATTTTTTTCAAATGAAAGAATCAAGAAACAATAAATACATCTCCTGTTTTCTTATCTTTTCACTCATTGGTACTGTTGCCTTTTTAACTTTTTCCTCTCCACACGTTTCTCTCTCTCACAGTCACTAGTTTTCACATCTTTCAATAAAAAAAATTACTAATATACTCTTTTACACTTTCTTCTCCACTTTCAAATTTCCAACGATTTTAGCTCTCTCTTCTTAGTTTTTGTCATTTGAGCTTTTAGTTTTGTCTCGTCTCTCTCAGTTTTTAAGTTTTGATTCTGATTTCATTTTGCTGCTTGTGTCGCTATCCATCACCACTCAAATTCAGTGAGAGGTTGTTGGCTTTAGTGAAAAAAGAGACAGTGAGTGCATAAGGGATGAATCCTTTTTTGGGTTATAGATCAGTACCAGACTGGTATCTATTAACAGGCCGAAATCTGGTATTTTTCACGGTATTGCTGGTATTTATTTCGGAACAAAGTTGATACTTTTTTGTACTGGCCAAGCTACTGGTGCAAAAAATACTAGTGGTACCGGCCGGCACGATACAATCACTCCCTTGCAGTGCCTATACCAACTGATTCTTGAACCTTCAATACAACACTGTTTAAGCAATACCAGTACATTAGATGTTTTCTTTAATGAAACGATGCATCTGACTGCCTTTGGTATTCAAACTTAATGAAATGGATTGTTTAGCTTTATCATCTTCAACATCCCCCCTCAAATGAAAGGGGGAAGAAATCACCACGAGTTTGCGTTGCTAAGCTTGAAATAAAGGGGCAATCAAGTGCTTGGTGAAGACATCAGCCAAGTTATCCTTGCCAGAGACAAAACGAAAATACATATCCTGTCGAAGAAGCTTTTCAAGGACTTAGTGATAATCCAGTTCAATATGTTTGGCGTACGAATGAAAAACTAGATTTGCAGAGAGTGCAATAGCAAACACGTTATCACAACATAGCACAAGAGCATGATAAAGGAATAATCGAAGTTCTTTAAAAAGAATACAAAGCCAAGCTAATTCAGTAGTAGTGGTGGCCAATGCTATATATTCAACCTCAGTGGAGGAATGGGAAACAATAGACTGTTTCTTTGAGGACCATGAGACAGGATTGGACCCAGGGAAAACTAAGAACCTAGTTGTCACGCCCCAAACCTGATATCCGGATTTGTGACCATGACTGGCATGCTAATATCAAGCTTAAACCTAATGTTAACAAGAACCAACTTAACTTTTACAAAAGCTTCCCTTTTCTTTTCATTCTTGTTTCTTTACTTTTTGATATGACTTTTCACTTGACATTCAGAGCATCTACATTATACTAAAAGAATAACATAATCCACCAATTACTCCTATTCTAAATCTCACATTAAGGTACACAACTTTCATTAGATCCTAAAATACACAATACTACAAAGCTAAACATCAAAATTGTTAATTTGGGATCTATACAACAAAACTAAAACTAGATCCTTCCAAAACTCAACTAAGGCTCTTACTACTTCAAAATAAACCTGCTAACTAAAAGAGTGGAAGGGATGAGCTACACAGCTCAGTAAAGGTAAGATATATGAGAATTTAATGAGGATGCATGTAAATTAATTCATTTCATTTTATCAACATTCAGATAGGAGAACATCTTTTCATGCTTAGTATTTTATACTATTTATAATAATAACTTATATGCTCTTCATAGGAAAATAATTATTCTTCCTTTTCTTATCAGAATAATTTTACCAAAACCTTTCAGATTGAATTTCTTTCAGTTCTTACAAAGTCACCATATATATTTTCATTACAAAATAATCATTTTAATTTAAATCAAATAATCAGTAACTTTGTCTTAAACTGGAAACATCTTAAAGAATAATAGAACTTTCAACTTCTTCTCGTAAAATATTATAACTTTTATAATCATAAAACTTAACGTTTCATAAAGAAAAACAGATATCTGATAACTTCTTAACATAAACTTGTACTTTCATCAAAAACTTTATCTTTATAGTACAACAGAACTTTAGAAACTTTTATCTTAATTAACAGCTTTTCTTTTCATCAGAAACTTCTTCTTTCCATGAGAGCTTTTACTTTTCAGAATGCATTTAAACAAAATAATTCTCTCATGATTAATAATATAACATAGCTGTTCATAAATAACATATTGGTTAATTCGTATTTGATAACTCTATACAGAGAAGGCCTCATCATATTTGGGTGACCTTGTGTGCATGATATTGTCCTCTTTGGGAAGCCTGATGGCACATCCCCTCAAGGTTTTGTTCCTCCCCGCCGTTCATACACACTGGGGAGAAGGCCTTGTTCAGATTAAAGTTACGAGCAGCCCCATTTCCTCTACTTTAAATGGCCTAGAGTTATAGGCAACCCCATTTCCTCTACTTTAAATGGCCAAACAGATAACATTTTCCATGGAAAGCCAGTAATTAACCCCTACTGACCTAGTTTAGATCACCAAAGGACATAACCCGAAAACATTTCATACTTATGCATCATACTGAAATTTTTTTATTTTGCATAACATTTCATAATAATAACATTTCCATTCTTTTCTTTAAACATCATGTTCATGGAAATTAGTAATGCCATCAATATGCTCAAATCATATACATGAGGTTTCGAAAGCTCATGAACATATCTCTAATAAAAAACCTTTTAATGCAAAATACACTTTAAAATAACCTCATGACTTACCAAATGCTCATATAATTTATCTCTTACCTGAAAGCAAAGGAACCGAGAGCCTACAGTCGAAGGAGCTTAAACCTGGTGACTGGTAACACCTAAACCAAAATCAAAGCTTATTACTATCCATTATTCCTTATAATAAACTTACACATCCATCTAAAATCTATCTCTTGGAATCAAGGAAATCCTAATCCCACCTCAATAAGGTTCCCACAAACATATTATGCACACATCAACAAATAATGTACCAAACTAAAGAAAAGCCATCATTCTCATATTTATATCATATCTCTAGAAGAGCCAACTTCATTTCAAAAGGTGCTTTGAGCTTATGGCGATAATGCATGCATAAGCATAAACTCTTTTAAGAATGGTCATATAACCATATACACTCACATGGCAACATACAATGCATTGAACAAGACAGCTTCATAAAAACAACAATCGAATGGTTTAGAACCCCTCCTTTGGGTACTAAACCTTGAACCAAGTTATACAAAATTTAGCTATGATCTACACATACCAAATTATAGCTCAAATCATTCACCCTAACTTTAGAATTAAATCCTCAAAGTTAGGCATGTCTCTTACTGTTCACTGTTTGTCCCAGCAGCATATACTTAACTTATAAAATACAAATGGGCTATCAATTCACATCCAGTCCTCATGAAATTTTACAGAGCCACTCCTCTAGTTAGTAAATACAATATCAATTTCAGAGTCAAATAATAAAATCATAATTTACTAAAAATCATACAATACAGCATATCCAAATCTGTCCTGACAGAATTTCATGCAACTTAGAAATTAAACCATTATTTTTTATATTGATCCAAATGTTGTGAGACCACTTCCATTACAACCATATGTGTCTTAGATTTCATAGGAAATAACCCTAGGATCCAAACTCACTGTATACAATTTAATACTTAATTTATCATGCATAAACACAGATTCTGTCACAGTGACAGCTTTGCAACATTTTCTTGTAAATTCACATACAATTATCAAACAATGGTATTTTCATATGAGGATTTTTATACACTCATTAGATATGTTAGAAAACACTTATATACAGTCATTTTACCATTTATAGCAAAATTATATCCAGCAAAATCTCAGTAGTAACCTCAAAAGTACTCATCCTAACTTTTCCTTACTTCCTTAATCATATACAATCATTAATTAGTAAAAACCATAATCTACCTTCAACAAATCACCAACACAATTTCAAAGCTTCTTAAAACAGCATATATATATATATAGACTTACAAGTTTCCAAATTTTATAAACCACAAATACCAACTTTTAACCATCATATTAGAGAATAAAGAAGAAAACTAAACAAAACAATTATACTATCAAAATCTCCAAAATAAGATAAGGTTTTATTTACTTACCCACAACTTTGAAGCTGAAATCTTAAGGCTAATCTTTTAATTTCTTCCCTAGAGTGAGGTATATGGTTTCAGTGAAGGAGGGAGGGAAGAATTGAGAGTTTTTTCTTCCTTTGATGTTGGACCCGTGGGTATGAGAGGGAGAGAAGAGTTGAGAGAATTTTCTTTCTTTTGGTGTTGGACCGTGGGTATGAAAGAGGGAGAGAGTTCTTGATTGTTGTAGTCGCTTTGAAAGAGTCAAAGATGAGATAAGATGGAGACTTATCTTTCTTTTGGTGTGTGAACCCTTGGACTCAAGGGAGCTTCTAGCTCTTTCCTTAAGAGAAAAGGGAGTAAAGTGAGCTAAAATTATTGATTTGTGTGACCCATGGGAAATGAGAGGAAGTGAGCTTCTTGGAAGTTCTATTTGACTTGAGAAAAGTCAAAGGAAGAAACTAGGTGGAGCTTGTTCATTGCATGGCCAGCCAAGTCTTGGTCTTTGGGTTTAAGAGGATATCATGAGTCAACATGCAAGACACTTTGGCTTTACATGTTTTAAATTTCAATTGGTTGCGTGTGGGTGGAATTCTACTATAACATCTCATGCATCATACTTAATTAAAATACCAACTATGTATCTAATAACTTAAACCATTTAATAAAGTTTTGTACATAGTATATATTTATAATACAAATAGCCATTAATTATTTATAATCTTTACAATTCTTATTCAATGGCATTGTAAATAATATATTTATTAAATACTCTTATATTAATTTTAGAAAGTAAGTCACTCAAAATAATAATTAACCACTTAAATACATAGTATAACTATAAAGTTGGGTCGGGGTGTTACACTAGTGGTAGAATGACGATTAGTGGGGTCACTGGCCCAAATTCAAATTACCCTTTACATAATGCAAAACATGTTTGGCAACTTCAAAGTGAGTGGTAATGGGATGATGCATAAATTGACATAGCTAGTGAACACTGAAAGTTAAGTCAGGTCTTGTAAATGTCAAATATTGAAGAGCCCCTACCATACGTCTATAATCAGTTGGATTAGAAAGGGTAGTGCCCTCATGTGGCAACAATCTGATATTGGGGCAGCAAGGAGTTTTTGTGGGCTTGGCATTCTCCATTTGGAATCTATGAAGCACATCTGAGGCATATTTGGTTTGAGTTAAGGTAAGATCAAACTTAGTAGGAGTAATCTAAATGCCTTAGGAAGTAATTAAGAGAGCCCAAGTCCTTAAGTTCAAAGTTGTGACTGAGGGCAAAGATGAGACTAGAGATCTGTAAAGAACTGTTGCTCGTGATAGTTATGTCATCAACAAATAAGAGAAGATATATGATGGTACTTGAAGCTTGGACAATGAAGATAGAGCTGTCTGCAAAGGAAGTAGTGAACCCCAGATGAAGAAGATTGAAGGTAAACCTCTCAAACCAAGCTCGAGGGGCTTGCTTGAGACCATAAAGGGACTTCTTCAATATACACACATAGTTAGGATGTTATGAATCTACATGTCCTAGGGGTTGGTGCATATAAACCTCTTTCTTTCAAGAAACCATGTAAAAAGATTTTAGAGACATCAAGTTGTCTCAAAGGCCAGTTGAAGCTAACTGCAATGGCCAGAACTAACCTCATTGTAGTAGGCTTAATCACAAAACTAAAGGTCTCAGTGTAATCCAATCCAACCTGCTGATGAAATCTTTTAGCCACCAATCTTGCCTTATACCTAGCTATAGAACCATCACCGTGAAGTTTAAGCTTAAACACCCACTTGAAACTAATCAAATTTACATTAGGAGGAGGTGGAACCAGTGACCAAGTTTCTTGCTTTTGAAGAGCTTGAAATTTAGCATCGATAACATCACACCACTTAGGATATTGAGAGGTAATTTTGTAAGTGGGAGGATCTGTGTAAGAGTAGTCAATAACAGCTTTGTAGCATAGTTTTGGTTCGGTAATACCACTTTAGATCTAGTCTGCATAGGATGCTAATTTTGGATAGTGTTGATGGATGAGGAAATAGGAATAAGGTCAAGAGTAGAGGTAGATGTAGGTATTGCAGAGTTGCGGATTACAGAATCTGTTACTACAAAATTTGATACAGCAGAAGTGGGATTGTCATGTGGATGAGAGTTAGGAAAAGGAACAGTGGGAAGCTCGATAATGGTAGGAAGAGAAGTGAGATCAGGTTGGGTAGAAGTGTATAGGTGCTTAGTAACAAGGTCAAGATAGTGATAACCTTTAGAGACTATGGAATAACCTAGAAAAAGGCATTCTTTAGATCTAGTTTCTAGTTTATGAGAATTATAGGACCTGAGATAGGGATAACAGGCATAACCAAATACCTTGAGTTGAGATAACTCAGGTTGAGGGTAATACAATTTTTGCCAAGGAGAATGAAAACTCAACATAGAAGTGGGAAGTAAATTGATTAAGGAGATTGCTATTTGAATAGCATAAGACCAATAGGCAATTGAAATGGAAGCTTGAGACAAAAATGTGATTGTAGTCTTAATAAGATGCTTGTGCTTCCAACTAAGCCATTTTGTTGAGGAGTGTATGGGCATGAAATTTATGTATGATACCATTTTGAGATAGGTAAGACTTAAAATGTTAGATGTGTATTCACCACCTCCATCAGACCTGAAGATCTTAATCTTGATAGAAAATTGATTTTCAATCAAATTTTTGAAATGGACATACTTATTAAAGACCTCAGATTTACTTTGAAGCAAATAAAGTCAAGTGAATCTAGTAAAATGATCAATGAAAAGAAAATAGTATTTAAAGCCATTCACAGATGTAATAGGAGCTAGACCCCATAAATCAGGATGAACAAGTTCAAAAGGACTAGATGAAGTAAAATGAGACTTGGGATAAGGAAGTTTATGAACTTTTCCATATAAGTAGTGTGTACAGGAGTAATTAGGATTGGTACATTTATTTGATACAAATTTGAATTTTGGGAAAAGGACATGAAGAACTTGATCATGTGGATGTCCAAGTCACATGTGCTAAAGGGTTTTATTGAAAGCAGAAACTATTGCAAAGTTTTGAAGCAAGTGAAAGCTTTAAAGCTTTGTGAGGATAGATGGGATAAACACCATCTTTACTCTTGCCCTGATAGAGAACATTCCTCATGGCCAAAGCCTAAATAGAGAGTACGTTTTCATCAAAATAATACCAACAATTATTGTCATGACAAATTTTATGCATAGATGCAAGATTAGAAGCAATGGAAGGAACCCTAAGGACACATTTAAGGTGAAAAGCAGAATAAGATGAAGGAATAGTGGAATTACCAACATGAGTGATAGGGAAATTTTGTCCATTGCCAACTGTGAGATGATCTTAACCATTATAGGGCTTAGGAAAGTTGAGATGATTAAGGCTTGAGGTCACATGGTCTATGGCTGCACTATCAGCAAGCCAGGGCTGTTCTTGAGCAAGATATGCATTAGAGGTTGTAGCCATAGTAGCAAGCTTGGTAGATGGATGCTTTCCTTGATAAGCACAGTCCATCCTATGATAGCAATCTATTGCCAAATGTCCAACTTTACCATAGATTTGGCAAGTAGCCCTCACTAATTTTGCAATAGAAAATTAATTATGTGAGAATTGGTTGAACGATTCTGTGGAGTGTTGGAAATTCTTCCTCCTCAACCTCCTCTATTGTTATAGTTACCTCTGCCCCTTCCTTTGTTGTTGTAACTAATTGTAGGATTGATTATAGCCACTATTTCTATTTGGCCTTGAGTTTGAAGCAGCTGCCACAACAAAAATAGGATCTTTAACTTCCTATCCTTCATTCAAGGACTCTTCTTCTACATTGAGCATTGTAGCAAGGTTGTCAAAGCTAAGTTGAGTGCTTCTAGTCCTTATAGCAGACTTGAAGACATTATAGTTCATCATCAACAATTACACCAACAATCAAAAGTTTTTCCCTAACCACTTTAATTTTCAGCAGGTAAACATCCACAGAATCAGTGCCTTTCTTGATGTTATGCAACTCTCCTTTGAGATTCATCACATGAGACCTAGAAATAGATGAAAACCTATTCTCTAGAACCTTCCACAACTCCATTGCAGTGGTACATCAAACTATTAAAGCCATAATAGATGGGGAAAGTGTGGAACTCATAAAGGTGAGCAAAGCCTTTTCTTTTGATCTTTAATTCACATAATCTAGATTCAGAATAGTTGTGAATGAACTAGAAAGATCCTTAAAGGAACTTCTCTGGAATTAATTGAGGTTCCTTCAAGAGCTCAAACATCAAGTGGGTTTCTAAGACCATAGTGATGTGGTGCTTCCACACAATGTAGTTTGTGTTGTCTAGCTTAACAGTCATCATGTTAGCCATGTTTGACAATAGCAATAGAGGTTGATTGATTACACTTATAGTGGAACTTGAAGGAGCTATAGAAAAAGAAGCCATAGCTGAGCTTAATGTTGCTATGGTTGAATTATTTGCAGAGATCGATTGCTCTGATACCGTGAAGAAATTATAATAGAAAGAATCTAACAGTGTTTAGCAAGATTGAAGAACAACAAACAATTGCAAAGAGAGAAGAAAAGAGAGAGAGAGAGAGAGAGAGAGAGAGAGAGTTATCAAAGAGAAATTGTATTTTGATCTTGCTTAATTACATTCTGGTGCTAGATACAATATTTATACAAGTAAATCTCACTAACTGAATAAACAGAACCCCTGGAAGTACAGATTAGATTCATGAAAGGTAGAGTTGGTTGATCATAGCTTCCTAACTAAAAAGCCCGCCAATACCAACTGATTCTTGAACCTTCAATACAACACTGTTTGAGTAATACCAATACATTAGCTATTTGCTTTAATGAAATTGTAAGGGACTTGGGCCAGATGATCGGTACAGGCCCACCAAACTTAAGCCCAAATACACAAGCCAAAACTAGCCTAGGGGATGGGAGCTGAACCAAATCCTATAGGGATGGACCCAACCCAACAATAAGTGTATTTGGATCTAAAGAGCAATGTTTGGTGAACTCGTTATGTGTTTGGTCACATCTCGGCCCTCTACTAACCGTTAAGATAGTACGAAATTAACGAGGAAGTAGAGAAGTTCAAATATTCATTGAGCACAAGAAGTACTTTTAGGAAGTTTTTGCTAAGCACTACTTAGCGTCTGGAACAAGTTTTAAGAGAATCCTCAGAGGATGTGATAATTCCTTGGGATTTTGGGTGACAGTGGGAGTGCATGGAATTTGTCAAAACGGTAATGATTTGAACCCCACTTAAAGGAGATTATATAAGGGGAGTGAGTGGCTCAAAAAGGGAGTGGAGTGTAAGATGTAGGTAAGAAGTATGTAAGAAGTGAGAGAGAAGATTGGAGAAGAGTAAACACAAGGAGGGTTGGCAAAAGAACTAAAAGATATATACAAGAGATGATAAGAGACAAAATCTAAGACAGAGAGGGTTTTTTAGGCTAGAAATCACAAAAGTACTTGTAGTTGGGCTATCTAGGCTAAACCTATAAGACTATGAGGAATCCCACCAACAAATAGATTTGGAGCCCGAATTCACCCCCATACTTATCTATGTTAGCAAGGTTAGGGCACGATAATTGGCACTGTCTGTAGGGATCCTACTTAACCAGAGGCTTCGAGCTAGCTTAACATCGTCCAGTTATGGAGGGTCAGCATGTTAGAGAAGGCTCTGCTGTAGGAAATCATTCGAGGGCTTCCTCAAAGGGTCGTAGGAGGTTGGAAAGGGAGTAGCAGTGCATGCTAGAAAGATATCAAACTAAACATGATTCAGACAAAAGCTCTTCACAACGGGAATGAATTGTGTCTTATATCCTCGAACGATCTCATCGAAGCGATCGGGAGCGAGAGCTGGAGAATTTACAAAAACAAGTTTAAGGCCTAGGGATTGAGTCGAGAGGCCGATGCTGTAGGAGGGACCAAGATGATTCATCTGATGACCCTGATTACATAGGGGGAGAATCATCTCATGGTGGCGGTTCACGTTGATCAAGGGACAAATCTCATGAAACCATGAATTGGCATGAACCCCCCCATCATGATAGGCATGAGCATCATAATGCCGTGTTGGATGCCATGAGCTGGGGTGGTAAGGATAGTTGTTTGATCACCCTTTTTCAACGAAATTGAGTGTACGAAAATGCCGAGGCAGTTCACCTGTCCTCCGTTTACCATTTATGATGGAAAACCAATCCCGTGGAACATGTAAGCCAAGATATTCAAATGATGTCACTTTATTCTCAGAACGATGGTTTGATGTGCAAAGTGTTCCCCTCCAGCCTTGGGCTGACAGCGATGAGGTGGTTTAATGGTTTAATGAAAGGTTCTATTTGCAATTTCAAGGAATTGATGCAGATGTTTGGGGCAAGATTCATAACATGTAGCGAGGTTCTTCAACTGTTCAACGCATTATTATCCATGAGGATGAGGAGTGGGGAGACCCTTTGATCTTATGTGATAGGTATTGGGAGTTATATAATGAGATAGAAGGAGGAAATGAGCAGGTAGCCGTAGTACCTTCCAACTTGGGCTCCCCCAAGAGTCGGAACTGAGGGACTTTCTAACTATGCGTCCCCTTGAGGACATGCATCAACTTATGAGAAGGATTGAAAAGTATAAGAGATTGGAAAGCTACAGGGTAAAAGCAAAGCCCCAGCCTCTTCACAATATAACAAAGATTATCGTCTCAAAAGGTATTAGCCGAGAACTAGGAGGGAGATAAGAGTCTTGAGTAAGGGGTTGATGCAGCGGGCCGAGGGAGCTAATGTGACATTTAAGGAACTTGTCTATAAGATCCTTGAGCGCATTAAGAATGAACCTTACTTTCGATGGCTGGGGAAGATAGGTGGGGACCCAGCTAGAAGGAATTAGAGCTTGTATTGTACTTACAACAAGGAGAAAGGTCATACTATCGAGTAATGCCGTGTGTTGAAAGACTACTTGAAGCAGCTTGTAAAAACGGAGCATTTGAAGGAATTTCTGGTTGGCTAAGCATAGGCCAAGGATCGGGAAATTGAAGTAAAAATGCACTTCCCCGTCCCTTGGGAATTATTGAGGTCATTCATGCAACATCCATGGGAGTAAGTTTGAGCTATTGGAGGGGCATATTGAGTGTAGTGACCTCACCTGAAGCAGATGTTATAGACTGACATGAAAAGAGGCCTAGAAGGATTTTGATCCCGATCACTTTTAGTGAATCAGATTTGGAAGGAACGTCCCAGCCACATGATGACACCTTGGTGGTGACTTCTCAGATTGGCAGATTTTTGGTAAAGAAAGTCATGGTAGATCAAAGGAGTGGGGCCAAGATCATGTACCCTAATTTATATAAAGGGTTAGGGTTGAAGCCCGAGGATTTGAGTAAATATGATACACCACTTGTAGGATTTTATGGGAAGCTCGTAGTGCCCAAGGGGCAGATAATACTATCAGAGGTGACTAAAGGAAAAGAAGTTAAAGTAAATTTTCTTGTGGTTAATGCCTTTTTGTCGTACACAGTGATTTTAGGACGACCTTGTATTCATGCTATGGGGGTAGTACCATCTACATTACATTAGAAAATCAAATTCCCTACTGGGGTTGTGGTAGTTCGAGTAGATCAGAAAATAGCAAGACAATGCTTGGTGGTAGCAATAAACCATGAGATTAAGCAGAAGGAACAAGTTGACCGAGAACAGTTATAGCAATTACAAGTTACTGAGGGTTCAACAGAGGTAGACAGAGTGGAAGAATTGGTTCAAGTACGAATTATGCCATACTCCGATAAGCATTTTCGGATAGGAAAGAGCCTGCTAATAGAAGATCGGGTGGAGATTCTTTTGTCGTTAGTACAAAATTTGGACGTGTTTGCATGGAACCCATATAAGGTTCTCAGAGTTGACACGACTTTCATTATGCACAAGTTAAGCATAGACCCTCTGGTCCTACCAAAGAAGCAAAGATCGAGGTGGTCGGCGAAGCCACACATGGAGGTAGTAAAGGAGGAAGTGGAGAAATTAAAACAAATGAGGGCCCTTAATGAAGTGTTTTTCCCTGAATGGTTAGCTAATATGGTGGTGGTGAAGAAGACGAAAGGGAAATGGAGAGTTTGCGTTGACTTTATTGACATAAACCAAGCATGTCCAAAGGGCTCGTTCCCTGTGCTGAAGATAGATCAGTTGGTGGATACTATGGTTGAACACCAGAGAATGATCTTTTTAGATGCCTTTTAAGGTTATCATCAGATCGCTTTGGCACTTGAGGATTAGGAGAAAACTTCTTTTATTACCCCGAGATAAATTACCATTAACAATGATGCCTTTTGGGCTAAAGAATGCTGGGGTGACGTATTAACGAATGGTTACTTGGATGTTCAAGGATCAGATCAAGAAAATTGTAGAAGTTAACATTGATGACATGGTAGTGAAGAGCAGAAAGAGTGAAGGGCATGTGCGTGACCTAGTTGAGGTCTTTGAGATACTGAGGCAACACAAGTTACACCTTAATGAAGACAAATATGCCTTCGAAAGGGTATTAGGCAAGTTCTTGGGTTATATGGTAGCCACACAAGGCATAGACTTTAACCCTGACCAGATTATAGCGATTCAATAGCTACACCCACCCGACAATCCTAAATAAGTGTAAAGACTTACTAGGATAATCTCCACCTTGAATAGGTTTGTCTCAAGATCGGTAGATAGGTGTAGACCATTCTATCAATTGTTGAAGAAATGGAAGGGTTTTCAATGGACGAAGGAATTTGACATGGCATTTAGAGACTTAAAATCCTATTTAGCAAGTCCACCTATTTTATCCCGACTAGAGCCCGAAGAAGATTTATATATGTACTTGGCGGTATCCAACCATACCGTTAGTTCGGTGTTACTCATACAACAAGAAGGGATCTAGAGACCAATATATTATCTAAATAAAATGTTGGCCGATGCAGAGACTTGGTATTTGCCTTTAAAGAAAATGGCACTGGCAATGGTGCATGCTAGTAGGAAATTGATGCATTATTTCCAAGCACATACCGTATGGGTACTGACCGAGTACCTCTTGCAATCACTGTTAGGTTCTAAGGTCTTAGGATTTTATGTATTTAGAACTCTAATTTGTAATGTTGGCAAACCATGATCAAAACATTGTATTTAGTCTTATTTAGACTTGCTCAAAGTTGTTTTATTATTGTAAAGTTGGAATCGAGTGGCTGCAGAAGTACTTGGGACTTTCGGCCTGGCTCGATCGATCGAAAAATAGACTCGATCGATCGAAAATCGCACAGGTTGAATTTTCTGCAGAATTTCCAACTCAGCCCTACTTCATTAAACGTTTAGGGTTTTATGTTTTTACCCTAGGTATATAAACAAAACCCTAGCCACGTTTTTGAGGGTTGTCCATATTGTATTGTTGCTCATACATTGCTGTTTTGTGTGAATCTCGTGTGAGATCTTTGAGGAGCTTTCCTTTACACAAAACTTAGGGTTTTCATGGTGGAGATGATTTCAACATCTTGAAGATCATTACTGTTGCAACCATTGGAACTTAATAGGTATATAAACAAAACCCTAGCCACGTTTTTGAGGGTTGTCCATATTGTATTGTTGCTCATACATTGCTGTTTTGTGTGAATCTCGTGTGAGATCTTTGAGGAGCTTTCCTTTACACAAAACTTAGGGTTTTCATGGTGGAGATGATTTCAACATCTTGAAGATCATTACTGTTGCAACCATTGGAACTTAAAAGAAAAGCAAGCGGGGAGCTTGTAGCTGATTGAAGAATTCAAGAAAGAAGTAGTCTGTGGATTCGGAGCCTGCGCGTGGTCGTGTTAGGAAGTTCTACTGGTGGGTAGCATTAGGAAGTCGAGCGGGGAGCTTGTAGTCCTTTTGTACAAACTTCAATTCTTTCATAGTGAATTCAGGTTAGCCTTGAGGATCGGTGGGTCAAATCCTCCCCAGGTTTTTACCGTGTGGTTTCCTGGGTGATCATATCTTGTGTTATTTATTTTCCGCTGCATTATATTCTGGATATGATTGTTTGGATTGTTTTAACCTAGAATTGCTTAATTTGACTAAGTAACAACTTGGCTAATTAATCTAGGCTACGCAATCTGGTTGTTTAAGGGGTCTAAAACCTTTCAATCACTTTTAAGGAGGTAGGATTTCACTAGGAGGATAGCTAAATGGGGAACGAGGCTAGGAACATTTGATATATGGTACAAGCCGAGGAATTCCATTAAGGGTCAAGTGTTGGTAGACTCTGTGGCTAAATTAACTCTTGCACTAGGAGCCTCTGTTGGAATATGCCAAGTCAAGGTTAAACAACGGCAAGTGTATGTGGATTGTGCATCTAACACAAGGGGGTCGGGAGTCAAGATTGTAATGGTGTTTCCTGAGGGACTGAGATTGGAAAAGTCACTCAGATAAAGAAGCTGAATATGAAGCCCTCATTACTAGACTCCAAGCAGTGCTGAGGCTTGATGTTGAGGAAGTAGAGGTGTTCTCGGATTCAAGATTGGTGGTGAGTCAAATAGAGTGGAGCTTTTAGGCTAAGGACTATCGCATGTTGCAATATTTAAAGTTGTTTAGATCCCTACAAGTGAACTTCCAAAAAGTTAGCTTGGTTAGAGTGTGGAGATGTCAGAATAGTCATGCCGATTCATTGCCCATTTTGGCTTCATCTTCAGATGAATGCATTCCTTGAATGATCTTTGTAGAGCTATTAAAGCAACTGAGCATAGAGCAACGGGTGGTTGTAGCAACTGTTTCGGTGGTTGAGCCTAGTTGGTTGGATCCTTATATTGCTTTTTATCTGATGGGTCTTTGCCAACTGATGTAAGAAAAGTAGAGAAGGTGAAGAGAACATCAGCTCATTTTTGGTTATCTAAGGATAAAAAGTTGTATTTGCATTTGTTTAAAGGTCCATATTTATTATGTCTCAACCCGAGCAAAACCATCGAGCTGCTAGCTAAGTTGCATGAAGGGATATATGGAGGGCACTCAGGGGGAAGATTGCTAGCCCACCGAGCCATGACTCAAGGATTTTAGCGGTCGAATATGCAATGAGAAGCGGTTGGCTACGTAAAAAAGTGTGATCATGCCAAAGACATGCTCCAATAATGCATCAACCAGGTGGAAATTTGAACCCAATCATCAATGCTTGGCCCTTCACTCAATGGGGGCTAGATATAATTGGACCATTCCCTTGTGTCCCGGGGAATAGGAGATATGTATTGGTTGCGACTAATTACTTTACCAAATGGGTAGAAGCCAAAGCCTTGGTAAACATCAAAGAGGTGGATGTGAAGAAATTCATATGGAAAAATATCATTACGAGGTTTAGGGTTCCTCGAGTGCTGATATCGGATAATGGGCTTTAGTTTGACAGTAAGGCCTTTCGGGAGTATTTTAGTAGTCTCGAGATAACCGATAGATAGTCATCACCGGCGTACCCTCAGAGCAAGGGGCAAGCGGAGGCAACGAATAAAACAATAGTTAACAGTTTGAAGAAGAGATTAGAAGGGGCAAAAGGAAATTGGGTTGAGGAGTTGCCAAACGTCTTGTGGGCCTTCCAAATAACACCTAGAAGATCAATAGGTGAAACCCCCTTCTCCATAACGTATGGAGTAGAGGCAGTCATACCAATTAAGGTCGGCTTGTCAAGCATGAGGGTAGTTGATTTTGCACGAAGTAATAATGACGTGCAAATGGTTGGGAATTTATATGTCTTGGAAGAAAGGTGAGATATGGTATCCGTTCGGTTTGCAGATTATCAATAGAAGTTGGCCCAGGGGTATAATAGGAAGATGAGGCCTCGGGAGTTTGTGACAGGAGACCTCGTTTTGCAAAAAGCAGTAGGAAATATGAAGGATTAGAGTACAGGTAAGTTGGCTCTGAATTGGGAAGGACCCTACCAAGTGACAACAATGGCCGAAGCAGGAGCTTATTACTAGTAAGATATGGAAGAAAGACCTTTACCCTAACCATGGAACATTTGTAATCTAAAAAAGTATTATCCATGAGTGTAGTGTGAAATGTGAAAGATATGTCTAAGGTTGTCAATAAACTTGAACATTGAGTGTGGAAGGAATTCAGTTATTTTGCATTGAGTTATTTATAAGCATTAATAAATTTCTCTAAGAACGGAAACCTGGTCTCGGCCTAACTTCGGTCATCAACTAGGTGGAAACCTTAGTAGGATTTTCTAAGGATAGAAACCTGGCCTTGGTTTGACTCTGGTCACCAACCAGGTGGAAACCTTAACAAATTTTCCTAAGGTCATAAATGTGGCCTCGGCTTGACTCTAGTCACCAACTAAGTAGAAACCTTAACAAATTTCTCCAAGGACAGAGACTTGGTCATGGCCGGTCTCTAGTCACCGACTAGGTGGAAACTTCAATAAACTCCCTCAAGGAGAGGAACTTGTTCTTAACATAAACCTATTCACCAATTAATCTAATAAGTAGACTATAAAGGTTCTTTCTTAAGAAATGGGGGTTATCTTAATGGAAAGGCCTTAGTTGTGTTAATTAAATATCGAATCATTCAGTCCAAGAATGTGTAGTAAATCAATCTCTCGGTCAAGAACATGAATTCATTGCATGTGTTACCAACTATTTACACTTAGAATTTTTTAGGGGTGCAATGGTGCAATTTTCCTTAAAAATAGTAAAAAGGCCTGTGTGCAAGGGGCTTGGTCATGAAATCACATTATAAGGAAATAAAATAAATAATTTGACCAAGGAAACTTAAACCATTAATATTAAGTAACCTTAATAGAATTTAATACACAAATACTATTCCAATCAGCTAGATATAGAAAATTTTGGCGAAGTTGAAATAAAAATGAACAAAGAAAACAATAAAAATAAAAATAAAATATAAAAAGAGGGAAATACATAGTTGAATAGCTTAACAAAATAAAGTGTTCGAATTATTGGGTGCGCGGGGCTTGTCAAAGGAACTTCACTGGCAAATGCAATAGGAAAGGCCAAGCAAAGAATTGGTTGGGTAGGGCCCTGCATCACGGTGGGAGTGGTGGTTGCAGGGTTATCCTCATCAAGTACCACGACTTGGGAGTTAATCTGTTGAGACAACTTCCTCATTTCGGGGCTTTCTGCCCCCTCCTCCCTTTCATTACCGTCCTCAGATTGTTCTTGAGATTGGGCTTCAAACTGTGGGTTCTTGGGCAGTGGAATTTGGTCAGCACTCTTGAATGGGGAGGTGTCAGGAAGACTGATAGCATTCATTCTAGCCATCCAACCCTCTATGAACCCGAACTTCTAAGCCTGAAAGATCACTGGTCTAGCCAAGTTCTCAGCATCTTTAAATCCCATATTGTAGTAGACTTGTTCACAAGTCTTCAGTGTCTCTTTCAGGTCAGCGAGTTCTTTGTCACAAGCGGAGATAAGGCTTGCAACCTTAACAAGTTTAATTTCAGCCTCGCCAAGCTTACCTTGAAGATCCTCCTACTTTTTGCTCAACCAATTCCCATGCCTTTTCGGTGGTAATTGCTTGCTGCTCCACTACATTTAGCTCCAAGGTCTTTTCACTCAAGCTTGCCTCGACTACTTGTTTTAAGGCTTTATCCTTGTTAGCCACTTCCATCATACCCTTTAGCAGGCCCTCTACAACATGCTTCATTTGGGTGGCCTAAAACAATGGTAGAAATGATCGAGGGTTAATACAATCTGAGCACCAACGCTTATAGAAAATGAGAGACAAAAAAATATACATACATAGAAATGGATAACAAATAAAAGCAATGAAAGTTAAAAAAAAATAATAATAATAATAATAGTAAAATACTCACTGCTATGGTATGCCATTTCAATTTAAGGATGAGATCCTCATCCCAACAGCCTGAGTAGTGCTCCAGATTGGCAGGCAGTAATAGAGCCTATCCAAGGCTGTCAGATACCTATCCCTCAAGGCCGCTCCTCCAAGTCCGAATGTAGGAGTTGGATGGCAAGACTTTGTCCCCCAAATGGAAGGCACATTCCCATCTTGTAGAGGGATTTGAATAGGTAGAGGCCACCTGAGAACTAATGATGGTCAGCTGAGTTGTAGGCCTCGTCTTTTGTGGGGTCCTGCTGGGCGATTAAGTCACCACCCCACCTAAAAATGGAGTAAGGGGTTAGTTAGTAGGAGGGGTACCATACTCAGTTGGGGCGTTGTCAGTTCCCCTCTGTCTCTTCCTTCGTTGACTGGGGGTAGGGGGAGTTGTTTATTGAAGGGTTGGTTGAGGAGTGGCCTGGCTCCTAATGGGCTATATAGCCAAGGAACCAATGGTCTAATCCCATTGTACACCTTTGAACCATCCTTACTGTTGGATTGATGGGAGCAGGGGCTTTTGCAATAGGAGCTTCTAAATCAGGGGCTTCTACTAGAATATGAAAGGCTTGGCCTTGAAAAATTGTGTCAGCTGAATTGTCACGTACAGGTTCGAGCAAACCTTGTCTAACTCTTGTAGGTCCTTGGTGTCTCGCCTCGCCGCTGGTAAGTCCATTTGGCAGAAATCCGAGTAATCGAATGTCAAGGTAGAACAAAAGTGGGTTGCCAACTATCAAAGTTCCCGAGGAATCTTGGTAGCTAGTGTAATAGGGCACGCAACCAAGGATTAGATGGGACACTCTCAATTGCCCATCGTAATGCATGAATATTTCTAAACACAGGATGAAGTTAAGCTCCCAAGTCTGTACCACACTTAGATCTAGTTGAAAATTTTTGGAAACTACAGTGAGGGATAATGAACGAGTCAATGAAAAATGTATATGAGAACAACAATAAGAACATACCGAATGTTTTTTTTTTTTTTTTAAGTATTGACCTATCTGATGAGGAGAGGTCAGGTAGATAAGTTTGCCATTTAGCCAATTCCTGCTCACTTTCACAAACTCCCCCGCAGGGTTCCTATTGGAGTCAAGAAGACAATATATCAACCCAACCACAGTGTTTTAGGTTTGAAGGTAATCCTCGTGCTTCAGGCTCCCCTGAATAGCATACAGGAAGTTAATATCATGATGGGTAAAGCTGAGGCCATATAGTCAATTAAGATGCCTCACACAACTAACTACTTATAAAAGTTGGGTAAACATTAGTCGGGGCTAAGCCCATAAAAACTAAGGGTTCTAAGCAACAAAGGATCTACTAGAAATGTAACCCTGCCCTCTAATATAGACATTAAAGGAAAAAAGACTACATGGGGTAACCTTTGGTCTTCTATGTTTCCCTCATGACAATACAATATGTTCACATCACGAGGGATATCAAACCTAGCTTTGAAGGATTCTACGTCTACATCAGTTCTTAAAAGATATGAAAACCCATTTTTTCCTATCAAGTTTACTAAGAAATAGACAATAGGAAGAGGACTTACTGAGTAACTTCTTGATGATAAGAATAGTCTTGGAATGAATTTAAAGGCTAGGGAAGAAGGAAGAAATAAGGCTTTGAACTTGAAAAGAACTAAAGAAAAGTATAATGTAAATTGTTTTGTATTTATAGGAGTAAATGTGATTTAATGCAATTGCCATAAATTAATTAATACAGACCGTCATTTCTTTTCACGCACGTCTTGGCAATTGAAGCGTTAGTTCATCACGACCGTTCGATATAAGAATACTGCCACGCATGCCCCAAAGGAGAGCTATCATGTCTGCTGTATTGCTTGACTGACACTTGATCTTCCTGATACATAACAGTCATTTTTTCAAAAATCCAATTGATCACCAAAGCAGTAATCCCCGATCCTATCTCCACTTCTTGAAAGCAGGATCGTGGGGGCCTATTGTATGGGACTTAGGCCAAGTTATCGGTACAGGCCCACCAAACTTAAGCCTAAATATGCAAGCCAAAACAAGCTTGGGGGATGGAAGCAGGCCCGAATCCTATGGGGATGGGCCCGACCCAATAATTAGTGTATCAGGATCTGGAGAGCAATGTTCAGTGAACTCGTTAAGTGTTCGATGACATCTTGGCCCACTACTAATCATCAAGACAGTATGAAATTAACAAGGAAGTAGAGAAATTCAAATATTCACTGAGCACTAGAAGTGCTTTTAGGAAGTCCTTGCCGAGCACTATTTGGCGTTTGGAACAAGTTTCAAGAGAATCCTTAGAAGATGTGATAATTGCTTGGGATTCTAGGTGATAGTGGGATTGCATGGAATTTGTCGAAATGGTAATGATTTGAACCCCACTTAGAGGAGATTATATAAGGGGAGTGAGTGGCTTAAAAAGGGGGTGAAGTGCAAGAAGTAGATAAGAAGTAAGTAAGAAGTGAGAGAGGAGATTGGAGAAGCGTAAACATAAGGAGGGTGGATAAAAGAACTAAGAGACGTGAGATAGTAAAAGCAAAAATCTGAGACGGAGAGGGTTTTTTGGGCTAGAAATCGCAAAAGTACTTGTAGTGGGGCTATTTAGGCTTTGCTTAAGGCTAAACCCATAGGAATGTGAGGAATTCGACCAACAAATAGATTTGGAGCCCAAATTCACCCCTATACTTATCTACGTTAGCAGGGTTGGGGCACCACAGAAACGATACATTTGACTGCCTTTGGTCTTCAAACTTAATGAAACAGAGTGTTTAGCTTTATCATCTTCAAAAAACTAATATACAATTGTCTTGAAAACTTAAATAGTACTTGTGGACGCACCGTTCTAAGACATGGTTGCTCGAGCATATGCCATCATTCGAGTGGGTCAAGGAGATGAAGAATTGGTAGTCACCATCTATTTAGGTTCAAAGTCCAACATTGACCTCTATACAAAGGTCTAACGAACCAAACTATCAGTTTTGAGTTAGTATACAAGCTTCGGAAGGTATTATGCACCCAAAAACTTGCCCAATCGAGTGGGTTGGCATCCATTTGTCTTATCATACCATTTTAAATAAGGCAATTATTAAAGGAGCCCTATACTAATCATACATTTATTTGAATCAAATAAAACGCACACAAGGAAACATGAAATCACATCGTGAAGCAAAACGAAACAAAATGAAATCCAAATTCGAATAAAAAATAATGTCAAACAAAATCAGAGCACACAATGACAAGGACATATTTTATGTCAAAGTCATATTTAAAGCTTGATTATAGTTGAATCTTGATTGAATTATAATGCAACAATCATGAATTGACACAAGTGAGGATAATTAATACTTAAATAGTTCAAATTAACTATCGAATTATCGGAAAAGAAGAAGAAGAAAGCTAGTATTTTGAAATTAAATGCTGACAATATCTCAAGCCATTGTCATTTAATATCTCGCCAAAAAAAATAAAAACTTGTCATTTAATAAGGTGTGTGTGATTTCTTTTATTTCTTTTATTTAGGTTTCAAAAGTACTTTTTTATATTCTAGGGAAAGAAAACAAAAACTACGAAAACTCATTTTCTTAAAGAGAAAAAAGAAAGTGAAATTCGGTGAACAATGAGAACAAGTGCACAGACCATACTCACTTTTTTTTTAATCATTAGTACCAACTTGCTTGAATAGAGAGCACCAACAAAAATTTGTACCCCCTCCGTCCCATTTTTTTTGTTCTCTATTCCATTTTGAGATGTCTCAAAATATTGTCCTGTTTCTAAAAATAAAAGTCATTAATTTACTAATATTCCTATTATACCCCTATTAATTTACCAATTCAATTTTTTAATAAATTTTTTAAGGGTAGTTTTGGAAACTTATACATTTTTAAAAGGTAGACAAGACAATAAATGATGTTCCCTTAAAAAGTTTGACTTTTCAAACAGGACAAAAAAATTGGGACGGTGGGAGTAAGAGATTGTGGGCTTTGCATAGACCGAAGCTCTCTTTCTCTCTCTCCTATTGAGTAGATTAAATTGGTTAATTAGTTTTCAGAAGGGAATTTCACACACATAGATACTCTAATTTTAAGATGTATTTAATTCAGACATTCTGTCCAATTTCATTAAAACTTTTCCGTTAATTTTGCAATTAAATAAAAAAAAATAGTTTTTGAAAAAAATATTATCGCTTAAAAATTTATAAAATATTTTATTAATTTAATAGATTTTTTTCATGTGAGATTTTTTTTTTAATGGCAATTTTTTTAACGAAATTGGACAAAAGGCTTGATTTGAATAAATTTTAAATTTAGAATACTCAATTGAATGAAAGTAGAGTAAAAGGATTGAAATGAATTTTAGTCAAACTTAAAGAATATAATTTACATTTTAGCCTAAATATATAATGGCAATTTTGGATTTATCGAGAATTGATAGATAAGCTCAAAACCCATTAGAATTAAAGATCAGTTTATTTTCCATTACATGTTTTGTAGAAGATGCAAAGAAAGTTAATAATCCATTTAAGGGCACCCGTTAAAGCAAGAGGGAAAATGCTAACGGATGTTGTTAAAGCAAAAATTAATAATCCATTCAAAAGAAAGTTTTTGTAGGAAAAGAAAAAAAAACAAAAACAATTAATATTTTGACAGCTTTTTCTATTTCCCATAAAAATGGTGTCAAAACTTTCCTAAAATGAATTGTTAACTATTTCCCTAAGGGCACCCGTTAGCATGACCTAAGAAAGATTAGGTGCTATTAAAGCACTAGCATTGGTGGTGCTAAATAGCTATATAGCTATTTTTAGCACCACCAATTCTAAAAAGTGAGCTACAATGGTGGAGCAAAACTCAAAAATTTTAGCTCATCATCTACAATGCACAACTATAAATGGTTGTGCACTGTAGCAAGAAGCTAAAACAAACAAACAAAAAAATTAAATTAAATAAAAAATAATAATAATTATTAAACTTCTCTCTCCTCTCATTAAAAAAATATTGTCTCTTTTTCTTTCTTTCTCTCTCTCTCTCTCTCTCTTTGGCTTCTCTCCTTCCTTTTTCTTTTTCTTTTTTTCATTCTCATTTTTTTCTTTCTCTAGCACCTCCCTCGTCTCCGCTTTGGTTTGCCAACCAACTCGCCGACCCATCTCGTCGAGACCCCATCTCTCCAAGCCCCATCGCCAATCTATTACCCAAGCCCCATCACTGCCGAGTTTGTGTTGGATTTGTCTGTTGCGTACTCACTACAACAAAATGTATTTTTAGTGATGAATTTTAGCGAGGAAAATTTTTTCGTCACAAAAAAGTACAATATAGTGACAAAAGTTATATTTCATCGCTATTTATAAAAAAATTAGTAACATTTACTGACGAAAAGATTTCGTCTATATGTTGTGTTGACTAAAGGCGCCAAACAAAAATAGGCGCCAAACAAAAATGTAGGCGCTAAACAAAATTCATCTACAGCGACGAATTATTTTGTCGCTAAAAGCTTAAGTTTTTTATGACGAAAACTTTCGTCGCTAAAGGTGTTGCTGGGAACACTATTAGTGACGAAACCCATTTAACGAAAATAAGTCATCACTAAAAATAGAAACATAAAACCAAATGGGAGTATCAGCAATGAATTCGAATTTGCGTCGCTAAAGGTATCTTATAGTGACGACATACAAGTTGTCACTAAAAGTTTAATACTAAAACACTTCAGCCCCTTTTTTTTCACTTCTCCCACTCTTTTTTCCCTCCCTCACCCGATTTTCTCTTTCCCTCACTCTTTCCCTCAAAGCGGCTTCACCCTAGCCTGCTGTCACCACCAATCGAGCTTGCTGCTGCTGTCGATCCAGCTCGCTGTCACCGTCACCTTAGGTTGTTGATTGTTTGCCTCCCTTCACTCCTTCGCACCTAACCGATGACACTTCACTCCTTCGCACCCATCTGGCGACCCTTAGCCTCCTACCCATCCTAATAGGCCACAATCATAATGACCCCTTGTGATTAACTCTAATTAATTAGTTTAGCTAAGTAATTAATTAATCAATTAATCATGCAATTTTATGGAAGCACAAACAAATCACCAAAAACTAATGTTGCAGCGGAAAATAAATAACACGGTGATTTGTTTACGAATGGGGAAAACCCTAACGGCAAAAACCCCACCGGGTAATTTTCAGGTCACCACTCCCGAAACTCCACTATTATCAAATCAAGCGATTACAAGTAAAGGAATCCCAAGTACCTTACCAACCTACAGTTGAACCCTTACCCCAATACCCAATTGGACTTGATCTGTAGCTACAGTTCCCACCTTTGATGCACGGCTCCCAAGTACGTGACTAACCAATGCGCGGATCCAAGTACACGACTTCAGAACACCAACTAAGGAAGAATGGTTGGCTGCAAAGTTCTTCAGTTCATCCTTTATGATGAATAGCAGGAAGATGCTTGGTTACAAAACCCTACGGTGCAAATACACAGCAACTTCTTGATGAAAGATGAACTAGGTCAAGAACTTCGTCTTTTGATCACAATTTGCTTGAACAGAGATTGCTCAATGATAATGCAACTTGTGTCACACTTGACGGCTTTTAAAACAATCCTTTTATATGTTTAGGGTTAGAAGAAAAGAATGCCCAAAATCATATTCACAGATCCCAAGAAAATCAGATTGGAAATCTGAAATTTTAAATCTCGACAGATAGCAGGTGTCGAGGTAGCTATCGAGAAGGTGTCGAGTTTTAAAAACTTTGCACTTCAGCTTGCTTTTTCTTGGACAGACTTGATGACTTCAACACTTGACCTTGAAACATTGTTTCTTGAAGTATTAAAAACACCTAGAACTACCCAATTACAAGTAGAGTGCATTTTGTCAAAGGATTAGCCAATTTACATAAATAAGTGACATATGTTCTTAATCAAGTTAAAACATATATGTCCTAACAATCTCCCCCTTTGGCAATCCGTGACAAAACCACAA
>NW_027069521.1:495012-500210 GCF_002906115.3 Quercus suber
CTTCAATGGTAGCAACCAAGTTGATCATCAAGATGTTGATACTATCTCTAACTTGAAAACCCTAAGCTTTGTGTAAAGGAAAGCTCCTCTAGATCTCACAAGAGATTTACACAAAACAGCAATGTATGAGCAACAATACAACTGGAGCAACTCTAAAAACGTGGCTAGGGTTTTGCCTTATATACCTAGGGCAAAAACATAAAACCCTAAACGTTTAATGAGTTAGGGCTGAATTGGAAATTCTGCAGAAAACGCAATCTGGTCGACTTTCGATCGATCGAGCCAGACCGAAAAGCCTCAATGCATCTACAATCTCTCGATTCCAACTTTACAATAATAAAACAACTTTGAGCACACTATAACAAGACTAAACAAATCGTTTTGATCATGGTTTGCCAATATTACAAATTAGAGTTCTAAATACATAAATTCCTAAACCTTTAGAACCTAACATCAAAAAATCATTTTTTTGTATTTAATTTTAAATAATTGATTTTAAAATATATATTTTTTTTTCAATCTCTCTCTCTCTCTCTCTCTCCTTGAAGACAATCTTCCTCAATGTACCCATTTTTGAATTATGTAGACACATTTGATAAAATTAACAATAAGGAGATTCGTGGCAAGACCTAAAAGGTTGTTGAGGAGGAGTAAAACCCATTTGGGAGGAGCATCGATGGTTTAAATAGTGTTGTTAGGATCAAGAACTCTATATTTGTCTATAGTAATAGTTATATCAAGGCACTTTAAATTGTAGCGGCAGTGATCTCTAAAGCTTATACCGGAGCTAAATCCAAAGTGGAGCATATCCGACATAAGATGCTTATGTGCTTGATTATTAGGTTGGATTCAGTGAGAGGTGTGGATTTAGGAGTTAAGGGTTGTAGGAAAAGTGTGATCAAGAAGATGATTGTGTTGTCGAAGTTGGTGAACATGATTGTCTCTAGCAAACAAATTCTAGGTGTGGTTGATGAAGTTTTTGACTTCAAAATTGGTGAAATTGTGTATAGATCTATGTATTTGGTTGAAGTTAGTAATAGAAATTTTTTTTTATAAAAAATTTTGGTTGAATCCATCATCATTTTGCTAGGTTTATTTGTAACCACAGTATATATATATATATATATATATCTTCTTATTTTTTATTTTTTATGGGAGTGTCTGAAGATAATGAATTTTGATGTTTTTATGAAATTTTAGAGATTAGATTGTGTGTAGAAGTTTTGTATTTGGATTGAATTTTTTTTTTAATGGTTTTATTTTTAATAGGTTTGATTTTTCTTTCTCCTAAACCGAAGCTTCATCAGAATAATTTTTAATCTTAAAAAAAAATCCAAAATAAGAATTTCCTTTTTTTAGAGTATAAGAGGTTTACAAATAATAAATCTTTTAGAGGTGAAAGATCTTTAAAAATGCAATGCAAGCAAGACTTTTACTCAGTTTTCCCCCTTGTTTTCTTTCTTCTTTCATTTAAAAAAAAAAAAAATCAATTTCTATTTTTTCTCCAATTATTAGCATTAGTATTATTATTATTATTATTTATTAAATTTAAGAAATTCATAAATAACAAAATGTCGTCTTTTTTATAAAGAACTTAACATCCATTTATTATAGTGAACTAAATGATTAAATTGAATAAAAATAAGAGTTAAAAGACTAAATCGAGCGAATAAGAAATTATTGCACTAAATTATATTTTAAACAAAATTAGAGCATATAATTTATGATTTAACTAAAAGAAAAATCATTCATCTTTCTCACAATTATTTCACACCTTTTGTACTTTTAGACATTTTATTTTTATTTTTGGTAAATTTGTACCGAACCAATAAGATTTTGTTTTTACCATATTCCGGTTGTTGTACATAAAACGCCAAAATAGCATTGACATTTGGGCCCAATTCATTACACAATGGGAAATTCCTAAAACGCCAAGAACCCGTACCCTAGTCTAAATTATCATTATCCTCAAAGAACCTTAGATCCGTCCAGCTATGGCCCGTGGGCCTGTAATGGCCACAAAGTGGAGACCATTTGTAAAAGACAAAAAGCAGGCTACGTAGAGTTTACAAGCTTTTTACTGTTTTTATTTAGTTCCCCCTACATCACTTTTTATATATCAATATCACAACATTAGTATATGTACAAAACAAAAAAATATATATATATTGATGATGACAAAAGTCGTCAATGAATTAATCGTCCACACAGTGCCAATGGTTACCTGAAGAACAAAAGGAAGAACCAATCAAAGGGATCGGTGGATAGGCAAATACCCTCTCAAGTTAAGTTAGTGATAGAAGAATCTTCAAGAACTCAAAGTGCAAGAGCTAGGGAGAATTTGCGAACCTCAAGAAGGGTAAAGTTTTGGTTTATATAGTGGTAGAGACTAACCAATCCTTGATACAGGTTATTTCCTTGTAGGGAGAAGGTCTCAAGATACTTGGGATCACCTTTCCATATATAGAGATATTATTGCGTGGTAGGGCTTTGGTCGTGATCACAAGTAATTTTCATGTAAGGATGTTGATGAGCCCACGATGCCCTATGGAAACCCTAAGGGACGAGTCTCAAATCTGGATTGCCTGAACGTCAGCTTATGGGTTGGTCCCCACTTTGGATAAGTCGTCCCTTTTAGGAGTTGTTAGGGAGTTTGCACCCATACTGATCAATAAAAATTATCCTTACATATATATATATATATATATATTGTATTTATAAACTTTCTCAGAAATCAAATCTACACTCTGAGTAACATAGTAGCTTATTCTTTGGAATCTGTATGTCATCAATATTTATTTTTAGTAGTAAAATCTTTTATAATCAAATAATGAACCTTTATTTGAATCTTGTTTATACTAAAAACTTATTCATATTTTAATTTGATGATAAAAAATAATAATTATAGAACATGCATTATAAATTCAAATCATATTGTGTTGATTAAAAACCAGTTTGATATCAATTTAAATTACTTATTCCAAAAAAGGATAAAATCTTAGAAATTTTACCCAGTTAATTAAGTTACCTTCAAGCAACACACACCTAACTTTTTGGATACATATAATACCCAGCCTTTTGCAGTCCTGGCACAGCTTTATGTGTCTTTTTATCAGATGTGGGTCAGCTTTATAGGAAAAAAGAAAAATGAAAAAAGAGATCAAAATACCATTTTTCACGTCTCTCACCAACTCAAGCCTTAGTCAAGCGTCTCACATAGGAAAAATTGAAGACTCATGCGTCTTTCACAGGAAAACAACACCAAACATCTCACAGGAAAAAGAAAAAAAAAAAAAACTGAAATCAGAGTCCTCTCACAGGAAATAACCAACGTAAAAAAATATAAAAATAAAAAAACTAAAATCACAATCCTCAGGAAACAACCAACATCAGTAGATCCAAAAAAAAAAAAAAAACCCATCTCACAAGAAACAATTAACATCAATACATCCAAAAAAATAAAACTATCTCACAGAAAACAACCAACATTAGTACATCCAAAAAAAAAACCCATAAGAACATATGGGAGAACATAAATTTTTTGAGGGAGAAGAACTGGGTGATGGAGGAAATCAAGGAGAAGACGAACAGAATTAGAAAAGAAAGCTGTGAAAAAAAAAAATTAGAAGACAAGGAAGTTGAGCCAAGAGTTCATATGGGGGTCAAAAAAAAAAAATTTAAAGTTGAGCGACATTTTGTTATTTATGAATTTCTTAAATTTAATAAATAATAATAATAATAATACTAATGCTAATAATTGGAGAAAAAATAGAAATTGATTTTTTTTTTTTTTAAATGAAAGAAGAAAGAAAACAAGGGGGAAAACTGAGTAAAAGTCTTGCTTGCATTGCATTTTTAAAGATCTTTCACCTCTAAAAGATTTATTATTTGTAAACCTCTTATACTCTAAAAAAAGGAAATTCTTATTTTGGATTTTTTTTTAAGATTAAAAATTATTCTGATGAAGCTTCGGTTTAGGAGAAAGAAAAATCAAACCTATTAAAAATAAAACCATTAAAAAAAAAATTCAATCCAAATACAAAACTTCTACACACAATCTAATCTCTAAAATTTCATAAAAACATCAAAATTCATTATCTTCAGACACTCCCATAAAAAATAAAAAATAAGAAGATATATATATATATATATATATACTGTGGTTACAAATAAACCTAGCAAAATGATGATGGATTCAACCAAAATTTTTTATAAAAAAAAATTTCTATTACTAACTTCAACCAAATACATAGATCTATACACAATTTCACCAATTTTGAAGTCAAAAACTTCATCAACCACACCTAGAATTTGTTTGCTAGAGACAATCATGTTCACCAACTTCGACAACACAATCATCTTCTTGATCACACTTTTCCTACAACCCTTAACTCCTAAATCCACACCTCTCACTGAATCCAACCTAATAATCAAGCACATAAGCATCTTATGTCGGATATGCTCCACTTTGGATTTAGCTCCGGTATAAGCTTTAGAGATCACTGCCGCTACAATTTAAAGTGCCTTGATATAACTATTACTATAGACAAATATAGAGTTCTTGATCCTAACAACACTATTTAAACCATCGATGCTCCTCCCAAATGGGTTTTACTCCTCCTCAACAACCTTTTAGGTCTTGCCACGAATCTCCTTATTGTTAATTTTATCAAATGTGTCTACATAATTCAAAAATGGGTACATTGAGGAAGATTGTCTTCAAGGAGAGAGAGAGAGAGAGAGAGATTGAAAAAAAAATATATATTTTAAAATCAATTATTTAAAATTAAATACAAAAAAATGATTTTTTGATGTTAGGTTCTAAAGGTTTAGGAATTTATGTATTTAGAACTCTAATTTGTAATATTGGCAAACCATGATCAAAACGATTTGTTTAGTCTTGTTATAGTGTGCTCAAAGTTGTTTTATTATTGTAAAGTTGGAATCGAGAGATTGTAGATGCATTGAGGCTTTTCGGTCTGGCTCGATCGATCGAAAGTCGACCAGATTGCGTTTTCTGCAGAATTTCCAATTCAGCCCTAACTCATTAAACGTTTAGGGTTTTATGTTTTTGCCCTAGGTATATAAGGCAAAACCCTAGCCACGTTTTTAGAGTTGCTCCAGTTGTATTGTTGCTCATACATTGCTGTTTTGTGTAAATCTCTTGTGAGATCTAGAGGAGCTTTCCTTTACACAAA
>NW_027069521.1:500389-502255 GCF_002906115.3 Quercus suber
CAAAAAAAAAAAAAAAAAAAAAAAACACGAGATACACAAACACACCCACACACAAGCAAACCCACACAGACAAACAACAAAGATACTGATCGGAGCTTGACTGGAACAATCGGAGCTCGTTGATGGAGCGGAGCGTAGATCGGAGATGTGGCGTTTGGTGGAGCGGAGCGGAGCGTAGATCGGAGATGTGGCGTTGGTGGATCGGAGCGTAGATCGGAGAACTGGCGTTTGGTGGATCGGAGCGGATCGGGTCGGATCGGAGCGGAGCGGATCGGAGCGTCGGAGCGAAGCGGAGCGTCGGAGCGAAGCGGAGCGTCGGAGCGAGCGAAGCGGAGTGGAGCGACGGAGCGAAGCGGAGTGGAGCGTCGAAGCGAGCGTAGCGGAGTGGAGCGTCGGAGCGAAGCGGAGTGAGAGAGTTGGAGGAAGGCCAGAGAGATGGAGATGGCGTTTTGTGATTTGGGAGGAAGGCCAGAGAGATGGAGAGAGGGAGAGAGAGAGACAGTGAGAGAGTGAGAAATTAGAAAATGGGTTTAGAGAGAGAGAGGGGGCGCGTATTTAAGAGTTGGTTGGTGAGAAATAATAAAAAAATAGAGCATAATGTATATTTTATTGGGATAACTTGTAAAATAAATGAATTGATGTAGGTGTTTTGTAAAAGTGAATGTGTAAAATAGAAAAAGTAGGTTTTTAGTGTAAAAATAGATGTGTAAAATACACATGCTGATGTGAATGCTCTAAGTTTATTTGCAGAAGTTTTATAAATTGATATGATACCCATTATATTAAAGAATTCAAATAATATTATGATCAAAGTGACATTAGTTTTATTCAAAGTCACGTTAGAATGTAAATTCTCTGCAGTAAAATTGGTAATAATTTTAACATTTTCTTTTATCAAATTATTATGGTCAATTCCTTTTCCATTTTATGTGAGCTTGACTAAAATCCAAATTTGTCTATAGCCGATGTCATGCTCCCTGCAAAATCATGTTCCTCGTTTTTCTTTTCTTTCCTTCCATCATTCCTTAAAAGGAACAAAACAAGACAACTATTTACACCATTTTAGTTTGACATTGCTTCTAAATCGGTCTATTGACTATAAAAACTTGTAAATACACTATCAAATATTACAATAATGTCAATATTTCCTTTCCATTAACATCTGTTTAGAATACTGCCACTAATCCACCTAAAAATGACATTTTGAGTTGAAAAGAAAAATAATGTTGTTTACTGGTGGTGAAAATGTGATATATCATAAAGGAGGGGTCACCTCAAACTTACAATATTGGGGTTCTGAGTTGTAAGTTTTGCAATTTGAGATACTAATTTAGAAGCTATACCAAACTTACATGAGTAAATTACATTTCACTCTTTCATTTTTTTTCACTCCAAATTCATTGCTACCTTGTTGCCCATATTCTTTCTTTTTTTGGGAAATTTAAGTTGTTCTTGCCAACTCCAGACTACTTACTTAGATGAGTTGGAGATCTTTGGGAGAGAGGAATGTAGGTCTGGTTTATTAACATTGATGATGCCCTAAGGTTTTCTCCACAAAAGCAGTGAATGGATATGTTTGATTCTTCCTGCATTCATGACAAATTGGGAGCACTCTTCATGAATTTGCTCTGACCAAAGATGTGGAAGAAAGAACTAAATAGAGATTGTTATATAAGAAATTTGTCATTGTCACTTGACCAAACAAGCTTGTATTATACATAGGAACCATCTCATCAATTTGTAGTTTGTAAGGCTCCTATTAGTACTTTTAGTTGTTGCCAATGAATTCTAGCTTAGGTGGCACCTCCTCCCTCTATAAGTTTCAAGTGGAGGGTAAGGATGTGGGTTTAAGACTCATTGGAAGCA
>NW_027069521.1:504030-510614 GCF_002906115.3 Quercus suber
TGACTATAGTATAGGTTGGATGTTTCCGTGAGCAGTAAGTAGCGGATCTCCCTTTTTTTGGGGAAGCTGGTGACAGCGTGTGAATTCTTTCAAGGCAAGGGGTGGCCTAATTCGACATTGTTGTTTACTCTCATCCGGTCGAGGTGGTTTTCTTTTACCAGTGCGTAGGTGGTCTAAGTTCCTATGACCGAGTCTTTTTGGCCCCTGTGAACATCTTTTCTTAATGTATTAAAGAGGGCCTCTCTAATCGGTGAAAAGTGGTGGGCGCCCACTAATGGCCATTCCTAGCTCAGCTCCGATAATGCAATTCTGGGAGGAGTCGGTAGTTGGGCACTGGATCCCTTCGGACCTAGAGAACATGTGACACTGGGTCGGGGTTTGGTGAACCAATTGGTCGCTCCTATAGTTGAAGTATCGGGCCCCTTTTTCGTTGCCCAAGTTACACCTTTGGAAAAAACTCAACTTTTAGAAAATCAAGTTTCAAAATAATGATATTTTAGTAGATAATTTTAGAACAAGGGCATTTTGCTACATCTTTTGGGTGAAAGGGGCAAAAACCCATTTTTTTCATGTAAGCTTACATTGTATATACACAAAAAGTGGCAAATATTATATACATTTGCCCCAAAAAAAAAGTACAATTTTTGCAAATGTGTACAACATTTGCCCATTTTTATGTGTTTACAATATAAATTTACATTGTAAGTGCAATGTATATTTCTATATATAAAAAGAGTGAATGAGAAAAGTTATAGTAATTTCACTACAACAGTTTTAGTTTGTTCAATTTTCATTGTTTTGCTGGTTGCTTTTTTTTTTTCTTTTTTTTGAATGCATAAAGCTATAGTAGATTTGTTATATTATTTTTGGTTTTTCCGATTCGTGTTGTTTCACATTATAATAAAATATTAACACCACAAATCAGCACAATATTTTCACAATTGTTAAGGTGTTAATTCATTATAGGTCATAATAAAATATCATACTAAAACCAACCATAACTAAAAATAAAAGTATTGTGAAAAAGAAGTGCTACATCCACAATAATATTTACAACATTTTCATAACAAATCAAATGTGGTAAATTGTTATTAGTTCTAATTTAAACTTAACAATAAAACTATTTTTTTGCCCACCAATAACAACTTGTAGTAATCTACTACTTAGAATTCGTAGTGAAAATGTCATGGACATAATATTTTTTTCTGTGAAAAATGTTAAGACATCTTGATGTCATCACAATATTTTTAAAACTGCTAAGTTGTCAATTCGTTAAAGTTAAAATAAAATATAAAAAAATTACAAAGATATTATGAAAATGTTATGTCACTCTGTTGTGTTTTTAGAAATTTTTTGTTGGTTTAATCAACTTTGTTGAGCCAAAATTTACTATTCCACATACAATTTTCTTGGGTTGACTTTTTGTATATTTTTTTCTTTACACACAATTTTAAGTTAAAACACATAGTTTTACACACAAAAACAAAAACAAAAGCTTAGGATAAAAACACTTTTCATCCTTTATGTTTGGGGTAGTCTACAACTCTTCCTTAAACTTTAAAATCAAGCAATTTTTCCCTTAATATTTTGGAAAAGAGCAAATATGTCATATTGTTATTCTTTCAGTTAAACCCTAATAAAAACTCATGATTATTAAAATATTTTATTGTGTAATGTCTAAATTACTCTTGCTAAATTTTAGCATCCCAATTTTTTTTTTAATAGTATTTTGAGTTTTAAAAGGTAGAAATTCTTAGAAAGTTGGAACGATGATATAAGGTGTTTCATTTGTTATCTAAAAAACGTTGATTTCTAGGTTTAAATTTTCAAAACTTAAAGTCAATAACATATGCCTTTTGTTATCCATTTTTTTTTTTTTAATTCTTAGTAAAACTTAGTTGTTTATTGTTGGAAGATGATGATATACATTATCATTCTTAGAAGTTTTTAGAGAGTTGATATATTGTCTTAGTAATTAGGTACTAAAAAACTATTATAGTAAAATAAATATTTATATGTTAATAGCTATCCTAATTTTGTGGTTGATCAAAATTCTATACAAATGAGATTAATTTTTTACGACATAATAAACAAAATTCTTAAAATTAATGTTCTTTTGATTAATGTAAATCTCTATATACTTTAAAAATAAAATGATTTAAGTTTTTTTTTTTGGAAGTCGCCCGCGTATCTTTCTTATCTCCTTTCCTTGATTTTCTAAAAATTGAGTTTCAAAACAGGAGCATTTTGCTAGATAGTTTCAAAATAGGGGTATTTTGCTACATCTTTTGGGCGAAAGGGGCAAATGCCCATTTTGGCCAAGCTTACATTACAAGTACAAAGTAAATTTATAAAGATCCTTAAAAAAAAGAAAAGGAAAAAGGTAACTTACTAAACCAAAAATATTGTTCATAACACTGATCATGAGCCTATTGGCTCTTTTTATATATAGATTTTTTTAATGTAAACAAATGCCTCCATTACCCAACCAATCAAAGACTAGATATGAATAGTCAAAATAAAAACTTGCTTTAGTTATAGAGAAGTGCTGTGTACTCAACATTTTCACAACAAATTTTAAGTGGTAGGTTTTTATTGGTTGTTATGGGTGGGTAAAAAAGTAATTTAAACCAATAACAACTAATCACCTATAATTTATTATGAAAGTGTTGTAAAAATATTGTAAGCGTACCATTCCTTTTAGTTATAATCATGTGACTTGTAACTAGCTAAGGCATACTCAAATCCACCGGACTTGACCTTTGACCCTATTGTGAGGTTGTAAGAGTGCACAAAAAGAAAGAGAAAAGTGTGTTTACTAGGAGATAATAACATAATGTGTACAAAAAATTAAATGCAAAAATGCAAATCACACCCTTTTAATTTGGTCAATTGTCATTTTAATCCTGTAAGTTTTATTTTTATCATTTTAGTCCTATAAGTTCACATTTGCTATTATCATTAATCCTTCCTCCATTCCATTAAAAAGTTACCATGCAAAACTAACAATGATTATCAAAATATAAACTTACAAGACCAAAATAACTACAAATTTTATAGAACCAAAAATGACAATCGGCTAAACTTAAAATGATAATTTGTATTTTAGCCAAAAAAAAAAAATTTATAGTATTATAGTATTAAAATTTTATTTTGTGTAATAATTATCAGGAGCTATGGGCGAAAGGACTAATAGTGACGGTATCTACGAATCTATGAGAACAAAATGACGCTCTCTCTCTCACACACACACACATAGTAAGTGCAAGTTGAGACAGACCAGTCAAGCAGATGGAGAATTATTGCCATCCCTACAAATTCTACAGCATACCACAACCATAATGTCATTATTGTTAGAATACTATCGATTACGAGGTAGATAAATTTTTGCATGAATGCAACATCGATTATGAGGTGAATAAAATTATGCACAAGAGTGAAACCTGTATATATTTTGATACTCAAAGAAATCTGTATTCCCCCCAAAGTAGTTTATTCCATTCTCTAGGGAATTTCAGATTAGGGTAGGGTTGGTGGGCTTGAGTTTTTATCCCTATGTGGCTTCACTCGACTAAGTCTTGACACTCGTCTTGTCAGTTGAGGCTGTACATAAAAGTTACATGTATAATGGTTACAGGCAATCAAAAACACAACAGGAAGTTGAATAAAATATATCTTTATGGAAATGAAACACCTATCCCCCTTGAGCATGCAAAGCAGAGGGTAAGGAACCAAAAATCAAGCTACGAACAAGAATGATTAATTATCTTTGCAAGCAACTATAATACACAAGATAATTACCTCCAGCGATTCTCTTAAGTGGAGAAACAACACCAAAATAAAATGTAAGATTAAATAGGAAAATATATGAGTAACGTTCCTATAATCTGATTGATCTTAACATCCAAGAAAAAGCTGCTTCTAGACTGAGTATTTTTTCACACATTTTAACTGTGAATTGAAGGTGTAGACTATGCCAGATAATATGTTTGCTGTGACTACAGTTCCTCTGTAGTGTAACATTTTTAAAGAATTCTGGTCCTTTGACCAAAGACCAACTTCATGAAGATTGCCATCTTTCCAGCAGATGCTGACTGTCACTCCACCACGTGCCCTCAATCCTTTCACACAACCATCAGTCCATTTATCCCCGGGAAGAGCAGGAAGTAAGTACAGGTCCTCTATGGTGCTCTGGATAAGCATTTCTGAAACTGCTGCAATGAAACTGAAACCAAAATACTATTTAGCTGTGTTGATCACCAACATATTGATACTTCAATGTCAAAATCTAGTTGCAACAGGGTTTAAAGGAACAAACAGCGGTTAAAATATATTGCTTTTTTATTTTCAGATATTGCAAAGCTGGGAAGTTAGTACTTCCCCCATTCACAATTCAACCCCTTAAACAACCTTAAATAAAGTATAGTTTTATAAAACTGGAACATGAACAAAAGACTTTGTTTGAAGCACATTAAAAGCAATTGAGCGTAGTGGTAAGCAAAAATAAAAATTCCACTGAGGGTTTGTTACTTTTTTTCCACCTTAATTTCTGATTTTACTACAAGTTAACATGCTTACACAAAAGCACCAAAATGTGCACCCTGATACAAGCACGTTAAACTTAAACAATGATGCTCCCCCATTTGAAAAGATACAATTTATCAACAATATGACAAGGAAAATAAATACATTCATGCCAACCCCTCCCCCCCCCCACCCAAAAAAACCAAAAAGAAGAAAAAAGCCCTTCAATCATCCCCTTCTTTTCTTTTCTCTATTATGTTTTTAAAAAGTGCAACTCAAAGCTCAACTCCTGGAAGTGTGCAAAACCTACCAGATATACTTGGCATCAGGCTTTAGTAAGAACACAATCTTTTTTCTTTTTCTTTTTTTGAAAGGTTTAGAACTTTAGACAATCATTTGATGGTTGCCATACAGTATCATTGGAATGCACACAAAAACTGCTACTTACCCAAAGTTGGCATCAATCTGGAAAGGAGGGTGTGCTGCAAATAGATTACCATACAGTCCTCCTTCAAATGGTCTCTCAAAATCTGGATCCACCAGCTTTATCAACTTCTTGACCATTCGATATGCATTGTTACTGTTGTAGAGACGCGCCCACAAAGCAGTTTTCCATGTAGTTGACCATCCCGGACCATCCTCTCCTGTTTAAAATGATGAAAAAGAAATAAAGTAATATTATTTGACTACTGGTCCTAGCAATGTCAAACTTGTTGAAGTCCAGAAAGCTACTCTAGATTTCAGGCTGCATAAGTTCATTAGTTGATATGCCAAAATCTTTACCATGGTAGCATGCATAGCGTGATGTCTAGTCCAATAAAAAGTCAAATTCCCAGTGAAAAGTTGGTATTTAAATACTTTAAATTTTATTGTGAGATATAATAGTAGACCTCCTTCCTTTATTATTTAAAAGTCTGTATACAATTTTGTGTGTGTTTGTATGTGTAGAAACATTTTGCGTTTTAAAGTCACACAACATTTGGATTTATAACAGTTTCTATTGGTGATAATGTATAAGAGCATTCACATCAGCATGTGTATTTTACACATCTATTTTTACACTAAAAATCTACTTTTTCTATTTTACACATTCACTTTTACAAAACACCTACATCAATTCATTTATTTTACAAGTTATTCCAATAAAATATACATTATACTCTATTTTTTATTATTTCTCACCAACCAACTCTCTTAAATACGCGCCCTCTCTCTCTCTATACCCATTTTCTGATTTCTCACTCTCTCTCTCTCTCCTCTCTCCATCTCTCTGGCCTTCCTCTTCCAAATCACAAAACGCCATATCTCCGCTCCGCTCCGCTCCGATCCACCAAACGCCATATCTCCGATCTCCGCTCCGATCCACCAAACGCCAGTTCACCGATCTACGCTCCACTCCGATCCACCAAACGCCACATCTCCGATCTCCACTCCGATCCACCAAACGCCACATCTCCGATCTACGCTCTGCTCCGATCTCCACTCCGCTCCACCAAACGCCACATCTCCGATCTACGCTCCGCTCCATCAACGAGCTCCGATCGTTCCAGTCAAGCTCCGATCAGTATCTTTGTTGTTTTTCCATGTGGGTTTGCTTGTGTGTGGGTGTGTTTGTGTATCTCGTGTTTTTTTTTTTTTTTTTTTTTTTTTTTTTTTTGAGCAAGTGAATCTGTGTTGATCGGAGCTGTGTGTGGATGTGTTTGTGTGTGAGTGTGTTTGTGTGTATCTGAGGAAAAAGAAGAAGATGAGAAGTGGTGAAGTTACTGAGGTTGTTGAGCCCGGAGAAGAGAGAGAAAAAAAAGGAGCGAAAGAAATTAATAAACTAATCTATACACGAGCTACAGTAACCGTGTAAATTTACACGGTTACTGTAGCTCGTGTATAGATATACACGATTTTAGACATTTTTAGAAGGACTGATGTAGTGTAGTTTTGAGGCAAAATGTGTAAAAACAGTTTCTTTTTCTATTTTACATGATTTTACATACACTGGTGCGAATGCTCTAACAATCTGATTATATTAGTATTTTATACTATAAGACATTGAAAGTATAGATAAA
>NW_027069521.1:511012-607909 GCF_002906115.3 Quercus suber
AATTATTGACTTCTTTGATAGAAGTCTTGCATGTTCTACAAACTTCACCCATTGGCCGAAATTTATGACTTCTTGCATGCATGAATCATCAAGAAACGGCAAGGAAGAACCAACTTGAACAAGTATTCATGCATTCTTTTGGTCCAGCCGAAATGTATGACTTCTTTGGCATTCATGAATGGTCTAGGAAGGCACTTGAGCAAACAAATACATGGTAGCCGAAATCTAAGAAGGCTAGCCACTATTGTTGACTTCTCTAAACAATAGAAGTCTCTAGTGTGCTCTAAAGGTGGAGATTTCGGCTGAAGGTTTGCCTATAAATACAATATGTGTGGAGCAAATGAAGGCATGCAAGTGTGAGCTAGGGAGATAGCAAATAACTTCTTCTGTGTGTGTGCACCAGAGGTAGGAAGTTGGGTCTTGCAATTTTGCCTAAATACAAAAGGGTGTTCTCTATTTGTTTGTGAGAGAACCAAGGTTGTATTTGGGGTTTGGGTTTGTGTGAGAGTGCTTACAAGTCATTGTTGTAATCTCCAAACTATAGTGAAAATTATTCTATCGCCTCCCGTGGACGTAGGCATATTGCCGAACCACGTAAATTCCTTGTGTCATATTATCTTCTCTCTCTCTTCTATAACCTTGTGTAAACATATTTATTTCACCCAATACGCACAACAAAAACAAGGAGCGGAATTAAAACAAACCCACAGAGAAAACAAGGACACGCACTCCACTGACCCATATTAGAACAGTAAAAGAAAATTTAACATTGGCTTCAACTATGGAACAAAGAAAAATGTTAAAGTGGTAGACAAAGTGGAGTGACAGTAAAAAGTTAGAACTAAAAAAATATTAAAAAAAATAAAAAATAAATAAAAAATAAAAAAAGAAGAAAGGGAGTCCACTTAGCAATAGAATTTTAACCAGTTAAAGCATCATTTCATTTTGCGGGATGACCATTGAATAGTCTTGAGCAAGAACATCAATGTGACGACAGGATGGTTTCAACAATTTCTTCCATATACTCTGACTCCGGGCTGCAATTACAAGGGTACCCACAATTTTTTTTTTTTTTTTCAAAATTGAAGTTATTGATCAACTGATCATACAATTAAGAGGAAACGAGTTATGAAAAATTGAATGAAATGCCAAAAATCTGATTGGATAATTCATTTCTATGGCAATGTACAAACTACTTCAAAGTAACAGCGAATATACAATCAAGTTTACTAGGTTCTATAAATAGCAATTTTGGAGAAGATTCAAAGATTTTTTGTATTTTTATGAAAGATGAAAGAGAAGAAATTGATAAGAAGTTACCAAATGAATATGAACTACTATTTATACCTGTGGGGGGAAAAGTTTAACCATACATAGTGGGCCTAAAGCCCAATGTGAAGGTTATTGCATGTCTGAAGAGGCTAAAATTGTTGATCGGTACTTCGCACGAAAGAATGATACTTGGGAGCGAAAAAGATCCGTCCGAAGAGAGCATCAGTGTTTCGAAGAGATCATTTCTCCTCAGATGTAAAGATTCTTGGTCATATGAATATCTGGAGGGTTCGAATGCGTTTACTAATGACTTCAACAGTCTAGATAAGTTTTGGACACGCCTGGAGAGAAGAAGAATGGAGAAATATCTAAAAGGAAAAGCTGCCACTATCGTATTAAATGCACTGCAGCAACTTTTCTGACCACATTTATGTGGAGAAGACCCCTGAACAGTATAACCTCAGCTACCGCCACTCACAAAAAGCTAAAGAAGATACATGACATGACATACACTTAAGTAGGTACCCAGATGAAGAACAAGTGGACGATAGGGATGAAGGGGAAGGATACTATGTAAAGAAGAAGGGCTCCTGATAAAGGGGGAGGAAGAAAAAGATAAGAGAGAGGTTTTATTGGAGCCTTAAGAATTGTAACATGTATTCAATTTATCATAAGCCTCTTCGGACTTGAGCTTATTTGATTTTTACGTGTATTTTTATGCTAGTTTATACTTGGAGGTTTTAACCAGTCATTGTTAATTCCATGACTAACCTAGCTCTATTATCCACGCTCTACAAATTCATTGTTTTGGGCTTGGGCACAAATCCTAACACTACAATACCCAAAGGATTATGACTCTTCAATATGCACATTTTAATTTAAAATGCACTTTTTTTGTTAATGGACACAGTTTTATTCGACATATTTTTCATCAATTGACAAATTTTAATTCAATAGACATTTCATTCAACAGGCACTTTTTCATTCAATAGACACATTTTCGTTCAATAAACACATTTCATATATATCCAATATGAAGGGTTATGACCTTTCAGTAGGCATCTTTCAGTATATCCAATATAAAGGATTATAACATTTCAATAGGCATCTTTTGGTATATCTAATTTGAAAGTTATGACCTTTCGATAGACACCTATTGCTATATATATACGACAACTTACCTTGTATATATCTATATATACGACACTAAACTAAAGACACAAGATTCTATCTTTTATTCCTTCTCACAAAAAAGTAAAAAATAAAACAACATTACTTTCTTCTGCCTAACTAATAAAACTATGTGCTATTTCTTTCAATATCATTTTTTTTAATGCATTTTTGCTTACTACTCCAACTAAAAAATAATGGTTATTTCTTTTCCTGAAATTCATTCAGTATCTATTCTTGTGCATCACAGGTTAATAACCAGTATGTGTATATATATATACACACACACACTGTTATCTGATAATAATTTAATTTGATTTTCTTATATTAGATTAATATTACTCAATATATAATCAAGCTTAAGGACTAAATTTAGTGGCTCTAAGGTTTGAATGTGACTTAATAGTGCTTTAGAACTTAACAATAAGTAATGTTAAGTTGTCTATTTTTAAGGAAAATAAATAAATAAATGGATTTGAAATGAGATTGGATTCATTAAATGTATGTGGATTGCTTAAATTTAATAAAATTTGGAACAAGTTTGAGATCTATATTCTTTAATAATTTCATATTTAAAAAAGATACTCTCAACCTAAACCTCTTTCTTCATAATCTTAAGTAAGTGCATTGAAATGGACCAAATGGACTAGAGTGAATCAAAGTAGACTGAACAGACTGAAGTCAATCGAAATGGACCAAATGGACGGAATTGGATAGAAGTGGACCGTATTAGACCAATGTGGACGAAATAGACCGAACTGGATTGAATGGACCAAAGTGGATTGAAGTGAGAAAATTATTTTGTTTTAGCTGGTATTAAGCTTGGCAAAGAATCGTTTAGTGGAAAGAATAAAAAACACAGAGAGAAAAATGGACAAAGTTTAGCTACAAAATTGGTTATAGCTTAAAACTATAACCTTACTCAATATCATTAACATTACTATATATTTCAAAAATCTAACCGTTGAATTACATGTTCTCTATGCTCTTAATACACATGTTAAATTTTGTGTTAATCGGATATTATTTACTATATAATTTATAAGATTATATTTTATGCATAATTTTAAACTACAAAACTTGCATAGCTATTGATCTTTAATTTTCTAGAAATTTTACAAGAATGGAGGATATAAGGAAAAAATGTAATCTAGTGGTGGATTTGTTAAAATTCATTACCAATAAAAAGATATTGAGTAACGTTGTACCCTTAGGTTACAATCAATTTTATAACTAAATTTTGTCTGAGAAAAATTGCTCTCTTTTTCATAGGAAATTGGATTACAACATGAAATTTGTACCTCTATAACTGGAATAGGAAGAGAGTCATAAGACACATCGCTGGGGCAATGGATTTGGATTCCATCAAATTAATCCAAGGGACAAAAGGAAGATTAATCATTAATATGACCAAAACTGGTAGGAACCTATGGATGGATTAATGCACATCATATAAACGAGAATAAAGTACAAAATTGGTTGTAGTCCAAAACTACAACTTTACTCAATAAAATAAACATTACTACATATTTTAAAAATCTAATAATTGAATTACATATTTTTTGCACTCTTAATATGCATATCAAATTTTGTATCAATCAAATATTATTTACAGTATGATATATAAGCTTATATTTATGCATAATTTTAAACTACAAAACTTGCAATTTAAACAATTTATTGATGACATAACTATTATATTTAATTTTTTAGAAATTTTGCAAGTATAAAATATATAAAGAAAATATAATCCAATGATGAATTTGTCAAAATTTACCTTTAATAAAATTTTAAAAAAATTGAGTAAATTTTTTTGTACCTAAATTTTGTACTAAAAAAAATAATAATAAAAATAAAATAAAAAAGAAGAAGGGGAGCATTGGAGTTACATAGGAAACTTCATCCCATTGTCACATGATTCCCGTCAAGTGCTCTGAGATTTACTTGGACGAAAACGCGTAATCATCACATCGTTAGAGTTTTTTTTTTTTTTTTTTTTTTTTTTTTTTTTTTTTTTTTTCATCTAAACGCGTAATCATCACATATAAAAAGTTCTTTTTTAAATAAAATAATAAATATTAAACTACACCTTCAACCCATACACTTTGTTTGAAAGTTCGTAAAAGAATAAAACTAAGTAAATCATTAAAAAAATAGAAATGAATTGAACGGAAAGAAATGTATTTAAGTAAAAATAAATTAAAAAGAAATTAGCTGAATGGAATTAAATAATTTTGTTTTATGTTTTAGAATAAAGAATGGAAGGTAAATAACTTTGTTTGGAAGTAATATAGAGAGAAATAATAGAATTATTTTCTAATAATATTCGATCTCTATTTTAAAATAAATATCTAATATATAAGGAAATTTTGAGAGTTTTAGTAAAAATTATATTAAAATTACATATATTTTCTCTAATTCCTCCCAATTTTGAGGAATAAAAAATTTAAAGTTTTGGAGGAATAAAGAGAAACGAGTGTTTTTAACCTAATTATATATTTCCTCTTACTTAAATTTCCAAACAGGAAATGACATTTTCATTTCCTCTATTACATTCTTAAAGAAAATAATGAAAGGAAAAGTTTAACGTAATTCCTTTAATTCTTTCTATTCATTTCTTTCCTCACATTCGAGTTAAAATTTTAAATTGTTTTCATTTTTATCACTAAGTTTAATATTTATTATTTATTAAATAATTATGATCCACGAAATTTATTATTGGGGAGATAACACCTTGGAGGTTCCCCAAGCTTTTTCTCCCCCCCCCCCCCCCCCCCCCCAAAAACAGATTCTATTTCCAGCATAACCCAACCCAACAAGTGCCAACAAATCGACATAATTTCTTTGGTTGTTCTCTCTCTTATTGGTTAAATTAGTTACAAACAGACTAAATGACCATTACCTTAATAGCCTTCAAAGAGATTTCATTAAACAAAGAAGATGTAGATTTATTCAAGATAAAACACATAAAGAGAGAAACGATATAAAGACCTTAAGAATTATAAGTAAGACGTATTTCCTTACCATTGGAACACTCAAGGATTAAGGGGTCAAGTAAAAGAATCAACATAAATCTGGTCCGTGTTAATCTCTATCATGTACAATGTTATCTTCCCAATAGCGATATCAAAGCCCATGGTGGAGTGAGGCAAAGGTGGCAAGGTTATCAAGCTTCATTTCGTATTTGGAGCGAATTGTATATTGCACTAGACAACCTATAAAGCCCGCACAAATGATCTTGGAAAAAAGACCTTTTTTTTTTTTTTTTTTTTTTTGGTCTAGAAGTTAGATCAAATTGGTTTGTTATTGGACTTTTCTTATGTGTTTAAAAAGACTAAAGTATTGTTAAGAGTATCATATTCAAGCTTATTTCAACTAGATTAAAAAAATAATTAAGTTCATGGTATTCAAAATTTTATTTTAAAGGGTCAACACAAAAAAAAAAAAAAAAAAATCTATATAATAAGTTCATTTGAACCCCCGAGCTTCAAGTGATGCCACCCCTACATAAGTAGGGATTAGAACCCAAGTCTCTTATTTAAGGATAAGAAACTTTTACAAGTTAAACTAACTAAAACTTACCACTTAATTATAACATTTCAAGAACACTATATAATAAAAAGAAACAAGAAGAAGACTTATATACCTCTGAATAAACAAAAATATTTATTGAAAAAAAAAAAAAAAGAGAAATTGTCAATCTATCATATGCCTAGTACTCATTTGGGATAACTTATTTAGCTTAAAAAATAAACTGGGTACTAAAAACACAACTGTAAATTGAACCTAATCTAATAAACTCCGTAAAATTGTATTGAGTTTATTATTTTGTATAACTATTTTATGTAACTATATATTACATCTTTCATCAAAATAAAAATAAATAAATAAATAAAAAACTATAGTTACTATCGACAATAAAAAAAACACTAGATATTACCTCCTTAAAACACACATCGACAATGATTTTCTTTACAAATAGTTACTATCATTTTTTTTTTCTTTATGTTTATTTTTTAACAAAAAATATTCTTAACGGGAAAAGGAAAATGAACAGAGGAGAGGGAGGAGATGGAAAAATATACCGGCCACTGATCTTTCTCTATTTTCTCCTCCGATATGAGATTCAAGGTGGGTGAATCAACTCTGTGGAACCAAATTCCATAACACCATCCGCTACGCGTATCCAGCACATGGTCTTGAGTCCATACTGACGGCCCTCACGAGCCCGGTAGTACTTTGAGCCCTTCAGGCAGTCCTTCCCGACCACCCAGATGGGGCTCGAAGTGCTTAAAACTTGGCTCAGGACGCTGCCAAAGATGATATTGGACCACGATTCCATGAACTGGAAGAAGGACAAGGTCAAGGCCTTGTTATTAAATTTGTGATCTTCCACATTGTAGAACCCCTTGACTGGACTGAAAGTCCCCCATAAAGGAGAATCGGATGGCCTGTTGAACTCCCAATATATGGCATAAGTCCACCTCTCCTGGGCCTGCTCGAACTCCGCCTCCACTTGCTGTGGGAAGATTCTCTCGTTGTCGAAAACATAAAATTTAATTCGGCGCCAGCGAGTTATATTAGGCTTCTGAAAATTAGATTCAGTAAACTGTTGGTGATGTCGGGGTGACTCAATTGAAGGAGAATATGAATAGTTTGGCTGGAAGATTGAGGGTATAGAAATTCCAAGTCCATCTTCACTACGTGCTGATGAATTTGACTGAGAGTGGTTGGGTGGAAAGAATGATGGTATGGAATAAGGAGAGAAGTTTTTGGTTTGAGGAGATAGGGAGATTGAAGGAGAGTTTTCTGGTGGATAGAAGGATGGTATGGAAGGAGAGAAGTGTGGAAGTGGAAGCCTTTCGTTTGATGATGGAGTACCACCCGTCGAGGACTTGGCTGGCGGAAAGAGTGAAAAGATGGAATCAGGATTAGAACGTGGAATTCGAACTATTTCTGTGTCTGGTGTATTGGGTAGAGACACATCTGCTGGTGCAATGGATTCCATTACATAATCCAAAACGAAAAAGTGAAGAATAATGCCACTAAAACTTGTAGGTACCTTCAATGGAGTTTATTGCAAACTTGCTTGCATTTACTCCGTAATTTCCATCCCCACTCAAAACGCGCTCGTAGGACTTCTTAAAACTTGTTTCACATTCCTTCATTTAAAAAAATAAAGCCGCGTGAGCCCACTAGGAAAAAAACTATTGTTTATCTGTCTTTTTTTAGAAACACATCTTCAAAATCATGTCTTGAAAGCATTTTTGCAAACAATAAGCCTAGAAATACAATAAAATTTAAAATAAATTTCACAACTGTTATTATGACAAGTTATTAAAGATGAATAATAAAGTAATATCAATTATAAGTTCATATGAAAATTAATAGTAGCCTTCTAACTCAACAGATGTGAAATTTTGTCATGAAATTGTGCATGTAACATTGCTTTTTTACAAAAGGAGTTTAATCTCATTTTGATCTTTTGATCTTAATTAATTTATCCTTAGAGTTAGCAATTTGTGCTTATGTTTTGTGTTTGATAGTCCCGAACATATACTCATCCACCTGGGAAGAACAATGGACGAGGATGACCCCAAGATTAGCCCAGCCTTGGGGAAACTACCTGGTGAAGATGAGGCCATCATCCCTCAATCACAACAAAGCATTACAAGGACAATAATGAACTTCCGTACCATTGGAAATATATCTATCCATTTAACACCCTACATGGGCATTACAAATTCGGCAATGATACCACCATTAAGGCAAAACTAACAGCCAGAAGGAAAGAGAAAGTGCCTATATATAGCCATTCTCGAGACCTAACAAAAAGGTACAAAAATTCTAGTTCACAGTGATTGATATTCTAATATTACTATTCTTATCATAGCCATTCTAACTTTAGCATCGAATGCTTTGTAGCAGGCACCACACCGGTGATCCACGCTTCTTTCTTTCACCACCTATTTTCACAGGGTCAGGTTGGCATAGGACGACACCATTCTGGACGAACATTCTAACTGACGATCTCGAGCATCATTAGTTTGGCATCGTCTGTGGTGACAAAACTCTTTAGCACCTAGCTCAGGAGCACTATTCCATTAAACTTACAAGTCCAGATGGAATTCAACGTTAACCAAGATCCTGTTGCATTGGCCCTACAAATTCAGTCATTTGTAGCCACTATGGAAGAGCTTACCAGGTAGAACCAAGAGATGAGGCAGTGGTTGCAACAAGAAGGTAACCGCCCAGAGACCAACAGGGACAATGAAGGAGACAGTCACAGGAGACGAATCGGCACTTTAGAAAAGGCGAGCTCAGATCTTCTCAGGGAGATAAGAAAGGAGATGGACGAACTGAAAAACGCTATCAAGGGAAAAACAAATCAAAGTCTGGACATAATGGTTAGGAAGATGGACTCACCTTTCACCTTAGCGGTCTAGGAATGTCCAGTGCCATCTAAGTTCCATCTACCCCAGCTCGAGCCCTTTGACAGATTGAAGGATCCACTAGATCACCTCAATACCTCCAAGACGACTCTGGGTCTCCAGCAGCCCCTTGATGAAATTTTGTGCCGCTCTTTCCCCACTATCCTCAAAGGGGCAGCTAGGGAATGGTTTACCAAATTACTAACGTTATCTATTGACAACTTCGAGCAGCTAAGCAGCGCCTTCCTTCATCATTTAGTCTGTGGGCAGTGCCCAAAAAGGCCGAATGACCATTTGCTCACCATCAAGTAAGGAGAGAAGGAAACCTTGAGGTCCTATGTAATGCATTTCACCTAAGGAACTTTGGAGGTGGACGAAGTAGACGACAAAGTACAGCTAACAACCTTTAAGGCTAGATTAAAGTCTAGGGAATTCGTGGTCTCCTTGGCAAAAAAATCCCCCCAAGACAATGGTAGAAATGCTTTTGAAGGCACAGAAGTACATGAACACTGAGGACGCCCTGGCAGCCATAGAGGGAATAGAGAAACCCAAGGATAAGAAGAAAGAAAAGAGGACGATCGAAGAGGGTGAAAAAGAGATCAAGTGAATCGGCAGAATGTCGTAGGAAATAGATTCAAAGATGACAAAAACCCTTGTCCAATGAAATTCACGCCCTTAGTGATGCCCGTTGACCAGATGTTGATGAAGATTAAGGACGAAAAGTACCTTAAATGGCCCAGGCCATTGCACTCGCCACCCAATGTGTGCGACAAGAGAAAATTCTGCCGCTTTCACAAAAACCACGAGCATTACACAGAGGACTGCCGAGACCTGAAGGAGTAGATAGAAGAACTTATACGGAAAGGGAAACTACATAAGTACATGAAAAGGGGAGATTCGAGTAAGTACAAGGATGACAACAAGGATCAACACGAATGTTCTCAGAGAGACGAGGATCACCTACCACCTCGTCCACAAAGTGAAATAGGAGAAATAAAAACCATTACGAGAGGACCATTCACGGGAGGGTTGTTCAAGTCCCTCAAGAAATCATACCAAAGACAGGTGAACAGTGTTCATAGTCTGCCTCCTCTGAAGCAAAGACGGACGAACCAAGACATGTATTTTTCAGAAGAAGATGCAAGAGGGGTAAAGTAGCCTCATGATGACCCGTTGGTCATTATGATCATGAATGAGAGATTCAACACCAGAAGGGTTTTGGTTGACAACAAGAGCTCGGCAGACATTATTTACATTTCTGCCTTCTAGCAATTAAAGGTAGACCCGAAGAGACTTCATCCTTTCGAATCTCCCCTCGTCAATTTCAATGGAGACAAGGTGTACCCTCGAGGAATAGTAACGTTGACGGTCACGGTAGGCTCGTGCCCCCTCCAGGTAACCAACAAGCATAACTTTTTGATAGTAGACTCACCTTCGTCCTACAATGTGATTATAGGACAACCTACCCTCAATCGCTGGAAAGCTACCACTTCCATGTACTATTTGAAGGTGAAGTTTCCAACAGAACAGGGGGTCAAAGAGATAAGAAGAGACCAAGTGCTAGCAAGGGAGTGTTACTAGGCAGTCCTGGCCTCAAAGAAGAACCACACATGGACAATTGAAGATAAGATGGAAAAAATCGTCGAGAAGCTGGAAACGATAGAGTTGGTCGAATGAGACTCTACAAGGACGACCCAAGTAAGGACAAGTCCAAATCCCCAAACTAAGGAAAAGATTATCAGCTTCCTGAAGGATAACCTGGACGTGTTTGCATGGAGCCACGAGGACATGCCAAGTATCCCAGCAAAGATCATACAACACTGCCTAAATGCATAGAAGAAGAGTTTTTGCCCCTGAACAGAACAAAGTAGTCATGGACGAAGTGAACCAGTTTATCACTACTAATTTCATTAGGGAAGTCTACTATCCTGAATGGCTGGCCAACGTCGTCATGGTCAAAAAGGCAAATGGAAAGTGGAGAATGTGTGTTAACTTCACAGATCTGAATAATGCCTGCCTGAAGGACAACTTTCCCTTACACAGAATCGACCAGCTGGTGGACTCAATAGTCGAGCACAAACTTCTCACCTTCATGGACGCCTTTTCCGGGTAAAACCAGATACAAATGGCTGAGGAGGATCAGGAAAAGATAGATTTCATCAACAACTAGGGGCTCTACTGCTACATGATCATGCCCTTTGGTTTGAAGAATGTGGGGGCCACGAACCAAAGATTGGTAACCAAATGTTTAGCAAACAGATTGGGAGGAACGTGGAAGTGTACATCGACGATATACTCATCACAAGCAAAGAAGAAAAGGACCACCTGGACAATCTCAGGGAGACATTCGACACACTCAAATAGTATAACATGAAGTTAAACCCATCCAAATATGCCTTTAGAGTCTCCTCCAGGAAGTTCCTCAGGTTCATGGTATCGCAAAGGGGAATAGAAGCAAATACTAAGAAAGTGAGAGCTATCCTCAATATGTCCTCTCCTACGACGGCAAAAGAAGTGCAGTCTCTCACAAGAAGAGTAGCAGCCCTCAACAGGTTCATCTCAAAGGCAACAGACAAATGTCTTCCTTTCTTCAAGACCCTAAAGCAAGCTTTTTTCTGGATGGAGGAATGCGATACAACATTCCAGGAATTAAAGCACTACTTGAGCAACCCCCCACTCCTAAGTCCGTCAAAGAAGGGAGAAGATTTATTCCTCTACCTGGCAATATCCGTAACTGCAATCAGCGAAGCCTTAATCAGGGAAGACAAAAAGATACAACTTTCAGTGTACTACATTAGCCAAGCCTTTCAGGGAGCCAAAGCCCAATACCCATAGATAGAGAAGATTACCTTCACCTTAATAGTGGCCTCATGAAAACTTTGTCTGTATTTCTAGGCTAACCCGATCATAGTAATGACGGACCAGCCCATCAAGAAAGCAATGAATAAACCTGAGGCTACTGGACAAATGGTCTATTGGGCTATTGAGCTCAGCCAATTTGATATAGAATATCGCCCCCAGAAGGCCATAAAAGCTCAGGTATTGGCAGACTTCATAGCGGAATTCACCGCCCCCGAGCATGAAGAAAACCAGGAAGAACTTTGGATGATCCATACAAATGGATCGTCCACTTAGAAGAAAGGTGGAGCAGGACTCGTCATCACCTCCCCTGAAGAAGATGTTTTGAAGTATGGAGTCCAACTCAAATTCACTGTAAACAATAATGAAGCAGAGTACAAGGCTATATTGACAGGGCTAGGAATAGCTTGGGCAATTGAAGCTAAAAACATTTTGCTAAGTTTTGCAAAAGAGACAAAAATGCAGAAATACCTCAAGTTGACGAACTAGTTGGTGAACAACTTCGATCATGCAAAGTTTGTTCAGATCCCACAGGATCAGAATGCTGAAGCTGACAAAGTGGCATGGAGTGCATCAGCAGACGATTAAACGAGGGTAAACAATTGAAGGCTGGAAGAACAAAACTCCCCTAGCATCGAAGAATTTCAAACCTTCCCTATGCATACCCACTCTAGATGGACAAGTCCCATTCTATCTTACCTTAAAGACAGACAGCTACCACCGAACTCTAAAGAAGCCAAGAAGATCCAGAAACGAGCTGCCTGATTCACAGTGCTCAACGACAAACTTTACAAAAGAGGCTTCTCCCAACCTTACTTGAGGTGTGTAGATGAGGAAGAGGCAAAATATGTTCTGGAAGAGGTACACAGGGGAGTTTGCAGCGACCATATGGGGGCAAAGTCCCTCGTCCAGAAGATCATGAAGGCGGGTTATTTTTGGCCTTCAATGCAACAAGATGCAACAAATTTTGTGAAAAGATGTGATAGTTGCCAAAGGTATGGGAATGTGCAATGAGCCCTAAGGGAAAACCATTTCCTCACCTTGGCCATTCGCACAATGGGAGATCGACATTATGGGCCCCTTACCATAGGGAAAGAGACAAATGAGGTTTCTACTCGTCACGATTGACTACTTCACGAAATGGGTTGAAGCGGAAGCACTAGCAACATTAATAGAAGCAAAGGTACAAAATTTTGTATGGAAAAATATTATTTGCAGATTCGGAATACCCAGGACGATCATCTCAGATAATGGTTGCCAGTTCGACAATCATGAATTCAGGTCGTTTTGCTCGAGCTTAGGCATCAAGAACAAGTATTCTTCCCCAGGACATCCTCAGGCCAATGGAAAAACGGAAGTAACAAATCAAACCTTGCTAAAGATCATCAAGGTTCGGTTAGTGGAGGCAAAGGGCGCATGGCCCAAGGAGTTACCAAGCATTCTGTGGGCCTACAAGACTACAGCACAAACACCAAAAGGAAAGACGCCCTTCAACCTAACTTACGAAATAGAAGCAGTCATCCCAGTCGAAGTGGGGCTCACTAGCCTCAGGACAGAGTCCTTTAATGAACAAAGTAATGAAAATCATTTAAAGCTAAACCTGGATTGCCTGGATGATGTCAGAGACCGAGCCCCCCAAAGAATGACCAAGTACCAACAGAAGATGGCCAAATATTTCAATCAAAGAGTAAAGCTGAAAGGGTTCAACATTGGAGATCTCGTCCTTCGAAAAGTGACTCCTGCGACAAAGGACCCAACACAAGGCAAGCTAGGACCAACCTGGGAAAGACCCTACAAGGTCATCCACTATTCTCATCAAGGAAGTTACCACCTGGAGGATCTAGACGGAAACAAGCTACCTCGTCTGTGGAATGTCGAGCATCTAAAGAGGTATTACGAATAGGAATTACAGCTCAATTGTAAGCAGTCAGCAATGCCTTAGACTCTTGTCTATTATGCAAAGCGAATAAACATATCATTCAACAATTAATGTGTGTTGGTTATCTTATCCGCTGTCAATCATCGTCCGAATGCAAAAAAAAAAAAAAAAAAAAAAAAAAAAAAAAAAAAGAAAAAAAAAGGGCGTAAAAAGACGATAAGATTCCTTAAATGGATGTATGTCGTCCAAATAAAAAAGACGATAAGATTCCTTAAATGGATGTACATCATCCAAGAAATAAAGACGATAAGATTCCCTAAATTGATGTACGTTGTCCAAATAAAAAAGACGATAAGATTCCTTAAATAAATGTACGTTGTCCAAATAAGAAGGACGATAAGATTCCTTAAACAAATGTACATCGTCCGAGAATACCTCAGTAAAAATTCTCAAAGTCCTTAAATGGTTGAAGAGAATGCCTTAGTAAAAATTCTCTAAGTCTCAAAAGACAGACAAAGAGAATGCCCTACTGAAAATTCTCAAAGTCCTCAAACGGACTAAGGGAATGCCTTAGTAAAAATCCTCAAAGTCCTCAAATGGACAAAAAGAATGCCTTAGCAAAAATCCTCAAAGTCCTCAAATGGACAAAAAGAATGCCTTAGTAAAAATTATCGAAGTCCCTAGATGGACGAAGAAGTAAAAAGTCTTCACATTACAAAATTTTTTCTAAGTCCCTAAAGGGACAAAAAGACACAGCCAAGTAAATTGCAGCCAAAGGCAAGCGAAAAGATGAATATGAGGAAGTAAAATGCACAAAAAGAAAAAGTTGCAAATTTTTCAAAAGCCCCAAAACAAATAAGGCATCCAAATACAGAGAGTCCAATAGCCCTAAACCAGACAAGGCATTTTCAAAAATAAAATAAAATAAAATAAATAAAATTTCTTCACTAAAAGGCAGTAGAATCAAGCTTGGGTAGTATTATCATCATCCTTTCCAGTCTTGGGGCCCTCGCCAGTCAAAGCCACAGCCTGAGCAGCTTGAGCCACCTCATCCACCTTGATCTCCTTATCGACGACCTCGAAGTCCAGCTCTTCCAAGTTCGTCTCCAGGCCATGCTTTATTAGATATCTCCTTAGTAGCTCAAACCCTTTAAAATACCATTGAAACAGAATGGTATTATACTCCTCAGTAGTTTGAAAAGCAAGGACACCTTAGCCACAGCAGTCTTCATCATTTGGCCAGCTGAAGCAATAAGATCGTCCTTTTGTTTTACCAGTAGCTTCGCAGAATCTAGCTACTTAGTCAAAACCTAGATTTGCTCCTTGGAAGTGTTATTAGTATCCATAGCAGCAATCAAGTCCTTCCACAATCCCAAAGCCTCGGCCTCCAATGCCTCCACTTTTGAGTTAGCCACGATGGCCTTCTCCTCACTGGACAGATATTGAGAAGTGATATGCACCGTTCCTCCCAATGCCTAACAACAAAAAGTTTCTACATGGCTAAGGTCGGTAGACGTAACTAAACAACTAAGGACGAAAAAAGAAACAAGGTAAGAAAAATCACCTGCACAAGTTTGTGAACATGTTGGCTCACCATCTCATAGGAGGGTACGTCAAAGATCTCCCTCATTTCCTCGGGAGTCAGGAGCTCATTCGCCCAAGACATGGTTGCTTCAGCGTCATCCCAAACATTGAACCCCATTTTTTCCTTCCCTTTGTCCCCCGCCTTTCGTCTTTTGGAGAGAAGGACGACCTCCTCGATTGAAAGGGCTGGAGAAGCATCTCATCCTTCATCAAGGGTGGACGAACCCCTCTCTACAGTTTCCTTCTCCTTCTCCTACTCTTTATCAACTATCTTTAAACTTCTCTGGCCAATGCTGGAAAGGGGCTCGTTCTTCTTCCCTTTAATCTTTGCATACATGTCTTTGTTGAATTTGGTCGTCATCTCTAAAAAAAAAAAGTATATATATATATATATATAGTTAGGAAAAAGAGAAAAGTACGATCCAATATATCAAGGCTACTCACGTTTTCTCTCTCATCCAAATCACCATACAACTTATAACGATCCTCTAAGAATTCGGCATAAGCTACCCTAGAGCAATATTCAGGAGATTTAGGAGTTCCATAATGAATGGATGGATGAGAAACCTTAGGCCGCACAAGAACATAGCCTCATAAAAGCAGACCTCACCATGGGCAAAGGCACAAGCCTTTTCACCTTTCCTAGGAAGACGAGCCCTGGTCTCATCAAAGAACTAGAACCTATACCTAAACTTGTTAAAGATGTCTGCCTTCAAGGTACACTTTTCCTTGAGGGCATGAAAAGAACGAGGTGTGGCAGAAGCAGAAGGAAGAATAAACGAAGGGGCAGAGGGAGGCACGGAGGTAGCTGTGTCTGTTATAGCCCCATCCGCAGCCACACTAGAAGACGAATCCCTCTCTCGATCACTCGATCTCACCTCAGACCCCATATTTTCCCTCCTAAAGACTGCACAAACAGATTTGAACCAAGACAAAGACTGTTGCAATAGTGAATATAGGTCATCCAACGCTAAATCAAGGCCACAATCACTTACAACAAAATCCCCAATTTATGGGTACTGGTCACTAGAAGAATCTAATAGCCCCCCTAAGCGAGCAAAAAGAAACGCGATGGAGGGAGAAGTGTACCTAATTTCAGCGTAATCCACCATTAAGGAAAAATACGCAACTCAAAAAGGAAAATAGGAGTATGAAAGAGAAGAATACAATAAAACCGAAAAGGAAAAAAGTGTAAAAAAGGGGGGCATACCTAGAAATAAGGAAGAAAACTGGGAAGGCAAGGAGCAAAATGCGCAGCGGAAACAATGAGCTCAGAGAAATCGGACATAGAGAGAAAGTGAAGAGAAGGGCTAAGAATTAGAGAAATCGAACGCAAAAGGAAAGTAAAGAGATGAGAAAAGAAAGGCAAAGAGTTAAATAGGTTTTCCTTGAAAAATGTGGGAAAACTAAAAAGGCACTCACCGAAAACGAGACCTACTCACCAATTAAAAAAAAAAAGGACACGTGGCCACGATGCGTGCCACACTGCCATAAGACAATTAATGCAGGGAACAAAACCCCAAACGCCTCAACCAAAAAAAAAAAAAAAGAACTTCTCATATTCCTAAGACCATGACGACCTTGGAATAGGGGGGGCAGTTGATAGTCCTAAACATATACTCATCCACTTGGGAAGAACAATGGACGAGGATGACCCCGAGATTAGCCCAGCCTTGGGGAAACTACCTGGTGAAGACGAGGCCATCGTCCTTCAATCACGACGAAGCGTTACACAGACAATAATGAACTTCTGTACCATTGGAAATATATCTATCCATTTAACACCCTACATAGGTGTTACAGTTTCGGTAATGACACTATCATTAAGGCAAAACCAACGGCTAGAAGGAAGGAAAAAGTGCCTATATATACCCATTCTCGAGACCTGACAAAAAGGTACAAACACTATAGTTCACAATGATTGATATTCTAATATTACTATTCTTATTGTAGCCATTCTAACTTTAGCATCGGAGGCTTTGTGGCAGGCACCACACCGGTTATCCACACTTCTTCCTTTCACCACCTATTTTCACAGGGTCAGGTTGGCATAGGACGACACCATTCTGGACGAACATTCTCACTGACGATCTCGAGCATCATCAGTGTTCATATCATGTTGACTAATAAGTATTTAACTATATAGGTTGACATGAATACAATATATTTATTAATCATGTCAAGAACACTTAAATGTAAAGATCACTCAATCTTATCATTGTTTGTTTATTAAAAATTTTGATGATTCAATACAACTCGCCTAGCCTATTTAATAAATGAGTCATATTAGCTAGGGTCAACACAACCTAACATGACCCATTTACTAAATAGGTTGTGCATTTAGGTTATAACACATTTACTTGACATAATTAACCTATTAGCAATTCTCATATTTTATACAATAAATATGTTTGATAAGAGATTTGGGGTTCAATCCCTGCCCATACCAAAAGCTGAATGGTGTTTTGGTCTAATGATAAAAATGTATCATCAAGAACGGATGTCATAGGTTGAAACTCTCTAAAAAAAAAAATGCTTACAACTAATTTCGAATAAATTGGTAAAAATTACATTCAATTGAACTAGTTAGACATGGTTTAAATGGATTTCATATGTAAAATTTAAATTTTCGATGTCAATCCCAATCTGACATGAACTTGTTAAGCCTAAACCCTAACACTACCACCATAGCTATATTTGGCGATGAAATTTGATGAGACTTTAAACTTTGTTCTTCTTCTTAATATGAGTCTCTCTTTTTCTAGTTTTACACATTGGAGGCTTGACGACATGGCTCTTAGGGTGTATTTGGATACTGTTTATTTTGTTGAAAACAATAAAATAAAAAATAAAAAAGCTACTGTTCACACGTGGGTTACTTTTCATTTACCTTAATGCACTGTTCATGTCCCATGAACAGTGCAAGAGGCGCTAATCTCCAAACAAAAAAAAAAAAAAAAAAAAAAACATAGACGCGCATCAGCGTTATCCAAATGCTGCTTTAGTGTGCATGTGTTTCTAGGATTAGGTATCTGTATTTCTTATTTAATTTTTAGCAGTCACCACCAATCATTGGTTTTTTATTACACGTGATTGGTCACCTATTTGTCTAATTCTTTTTTTAGTTACATAATTAACTAAAACCAATTCAAGAGTTATTAATTAATTAAGGTAAACTAAAGTCTCGAATCAAAAATCTTGAACTTGGAAGTTCGGTTATGGATAGGAAAGGTATTAGCCACCCCACACCACCTATCCAAAAAATAATACTCCATTTTAATACTAATTCCAACGTTAACTTTTTAGTGAAAAAATTAGGTACTTGGTATTGGGAAAAGATTTTGTACAATCAATATTTATATATATATATATATATATATAGACACACACATACTACTATTTAAGAGGCTCCCCCTATTTGGATTCCTCTTTTTTTTTTTTTTTCTTTTTTGTTCAAAAATGCCCCTATACCCCTATGTTTAAGTAAAGACAAAACTAAAGGACAATCCTATAAAAATACAACTCTAACTTCCACTAAAATATTGCCTAAAAAATAAGACCACTCTCCTATTGATTTTCAAATTGCTCTATCCACTTATAAATTAGATTTTCAAAATAAAAATTATATATATAAAATCAAAACACAAATTTTTGTTTTGCTACAAAATAGGACCACTAAAATAAAATAAAAAAGTCTCATCACACACGCGAAGTGCGTGTGATGAGGCTAGTGTGTGTGTATACACATGTGAGTATTTATTACATATAACATATTATGTGAATATTTACTTCAAAGAGTATTTACAATCAAAACATAGGAAATCTATGTACATAGCATGTGAAGGCTAATATTAAATATGTATAACTAGCATGTTAGTATAATATTTATTACGTAACTAACATTTGAATATATATATACAACATAAAATAAAAGGAGAGAGAATGAGAGATGTCACTGTTTAGCAAATTTATCCTCCATTTTCTCATTCTCATTCACAAACATAATAAGCCAAAACATTACTGCCAAGGGAAGGGAGAATATATTACCTTGATCGAGACATAGATAAACACGTGAATTCCAAAGAGAATATCATGCAATTTTGATCTATCAACATGTGAATACCAACAAGACACTTCATTCATTCAAAGAAATTAAAAAGGGAATTTGGTGATCCTATGGGGTCAAAATGCAATTTACAAAAGTTTGAAGGGCCAAAATGTAATTTTGTAAAAGTTTAGGGGGTTGAAATCCAATTTGTGGAAACTTTAGGTTAAAAACATGAATATGAAAAAGTTACAGACCAAAATGCAACTTTGGAAAAGTTTTGGGGTTAACATAATTTTGTGAAAGTTCGAGTCAAACATGATTTGAGAAATTTTATGGACTAACATGCAAATATGAAAAATATGATGGCATACTAGAAATTAAAGGAAAAGCAAGCTGGTCGACCTTTTTATTATTTAAAGTGTGTGGGTTTATATCCAAAGTGTTGGGCTTAGGCTAAACTAGGAGAATGGGCTCAGGCTTGAAGGTTGGACTTACAACTGGGCTCAAGGGCAAATGGGCCAGAGTTATTGGATTTGGGTTTCGAACTTAAGCTCAAGGTTGACTGTGTCATAAATATAGGATTAAGGAAACAAACTGGATCTCATCAAATTGATTAGGTCTAGACCAACCCAGCTCCTTATTTCTCTAGCGAATCCTTAAACTCAAGAAGCTTCTCAATGCTTCACTCTCTCTCTCTCTCTCTCTCTCTCTCCCCGAAAACTTTCTTAGGACGGAACTAGGATTCAAAGTCGAGGGGGACAAATATAATTTTCTTGAGGGGGGCAAATATAATTTTTCTTGGGCTTATTTTCAAAAATCTTAAATATATACCTACTATTTAATATTTTAAAATTTTGGGGGGGCCACAGCCCCCCTTAGCCTTAACATGGTTCCGTCCTGAGCCTCAACCTCCATGGCTAAATCTCTAAAGCTTCTCACCACCAGACACTGCCACGAGCGATGGTTTCCTTCCTTCTAAACCATCCTAAACTCTTCATCTCCCACTCTAAGTTCTATCTCTTTTTTTATCTACTCTCAACCTTAGCTCTACAAAAAAATGCATGGCCGAAGCTCAAGCTTCCTCCATCTCCAACCTTCGTCGCCACTACAGACGGTGGTTGCACCTCCTCCAAACAGCCTCATCCCTTCTCTATCTCTTTAATCTAAACAAATGGAGCTTCCTAGCTCCTCCACAAAAAACCCTAGCCACCACCACCATAAGCGTGGCTTCTCAACTTCAGATTATCACTTTCTCTCTCTCTAAACTCGAACCAAAAGCTACTCTCTCAAACCCATAACCTTAGGCTTCCAACCTTCTATCTACTACCTAGGAGGGCTCTACTTGGTGNTGATTTTGTGACGGTGTGTGTATCGTATTAAATTGCACAAAGCTATAGAAAAATCAAAGAGGATTTAAGTTTACTAGTTCATGCCTCTTTGTGTGTGTGTGTGTGTGTGTGTGTGTGTGTGTGTGTGTGTGTTGTGTGTGTGTGTGTGTGGTGTGTGGTGTGTGTGTGTGTGTGTGTGTGTGTGTGTGTTTTCCCTCTTTTTTTTATGATTCCTGGCTTGTTGTGTTGGTTTCTCTGGCTTTGTATGTGGTTACTCTGTTGGTGTTTGGCTAAAGAGAAACACAAAGAACAAGGTTAAGATTCAAAAAACAGAAACTAGTAAGGAAAAAGAGAGAGGAAGCTCATTCAGTGGGTTGTTCACGTTTCTTTGGTGTTGTTCTTGCTCTTTTTTCCTTCTTTTTCTCTGTTGCTATTTCCACAGAATTTTAGGAGGTTTTTTTTAGTAGGGTTTTTGAGTTGTGTTTTCTAGGTATTTGGGAGGTTTTTGAGTTGTTTTCTGGGGATTTGGAAGGGTTTTCTATGAGAGCTTTTTGCTAGTTTTTGGGAGGGTTTTGAGTTGGGTTTTTTTTTTTTTTTTTTGTGGGAATTTGGAAGGGTTTTTTGTGAGAGATTTTTGCTTAGTTTCAGGAAGGCTTTGTTGGTGGGTATTTGGGGAAGAAGATGATAGAGGAAAGGGGAAAATGAGGAAGAGATAAGGAAGAGGTAGAGAGAAAGCTCTCTTCCAAGCCAAGGGTCTGGGGGATGAGAGCTCCAGAGGATTATTTTCCTTTTTGTGAGGTCCTCTCCCCTTTTTCTTATATTGAGGTTGTGTCCTTATGTAGTGGTGAGAGAGGTAGGGAGAGTGTAATGGCCAAAGAATGTGTGGGAAAAGAGAATCCAACTTGGTGAGCAAAGAGAAAACTTGGTGAGCAAGCAAAAAATTTGGAGAGCAATTTTGCATGAAAATATCTCTTAAAGATACTAGAACTTTGGACACCTAACCTTGTCATAGATTGCCACATGGCATGAGCTTGGCCCTCCATATGACAAGAACCACAATGTGTATTCATGTAACACTTAATTGAAGATTAGGACAACATGAAAAGGGGCCTGATTTAATTTGAACATGCACAATAAAATGGAAAACTAAATGATTTTTCAAGGAATGACACACATTCTATGAAAAATCAAGTAATTTTGAGAAATAAAATGTCTTTCAAGCATGTATCCAAATCAAATCAAGGCAAAATACACATTTTTCACAAAAGATTCAAAGATATAATTTTCACATTTTCACAATAACTCGCCCAATTCAGGCATGTCTTTTGTTCAATAACAATCAATTTGAAGAGAATTTTATGGCCTTAAGTTCACCAATTCTTAATTTAAAGCTCAAGCTTTCAGAAATATTTAAGGCCGAACAAAATTCGATATCAACACTTGGTAACCCAAATGATTTCAAAGGTCTTATGAGATTTTGGGTTCAAAATATCTAACCAACATTTTAGAGTCATTCTCCCTGTAATAACATAGTGTGTGTGAAATGTAAAACTATATACACTAGAGTGAATAGTCAAGTGTTCGGAGTGCTTTAGATACACTTGTTTAAAAAATATATATATTAAAAAAAAGGTGTGTGTGAATCTTGCATTATATTGGTCTCTATCTGGAAACCCCACAACTCTATTAAAGAAGATCTTACCATTACTATAGAATGCAAATTCATCTAAGTATGACCAGTAACTCTTACTTCCATCTAAGAAGCAAGGGGGTGGGGTGCTTTGGAATAGGAGTATTCCCCTCTATTCATGGAAGATTTGGATGGCTCTAAAGCCTTTATAGCTGAATCAATTATTAGCTGACAAATCATATTTGAAATCTGAAGCTTTATTAAAGTTGTTGTAAAAAATCTGAAAAAAATTTACACATTTGTGCTCTAAGTGCCTTATGCACACTTAGAGGAGCCTTTGATATGCCAATCGACAAATTAAATGTTGGTCCAAAGTGCTTAATTACCAGAACTTAGTCCCAGTTTTCAACACAAATTTTCAAATTTTGAATGAATTTCCAAATTCCAATGGCTATTTTTGATCTATAAGAGCATTAGTATTAGGTCTTGTATAACTCAAAGTATGCTAATTTTAGCATGAATGCACAAAAAGCATGCATTATTCGAACTCCCAATTGTAAAAAAATTTGCAATACTGCTACAATACGGTCTTATATGTAGGGATCCGGATCCTCTCCATTTCAATATGAAATGGAGAGGCTCTAGTACACGGTGAGAATTTGGAATGGAGAGTATCAATGGTCAAAAACATGCCACCTCATTTAAAATGTTAACACACACTTAACTGGGGTTAGACACTTAAACTAAAGGCTTGTTTAACTCAACTGGACAAAAAACTTTACACCACACCATTGAACTTTACACCACACCCACACATCAAACCAAAACTGAAAGCACACCATAACAATGAACAAGTGACAAACCCAAAAAATTCACAATACTCAAACCTAAAAAAAATTCACAAAACCAAAACCCAAACCCACCATGGCTCTGATTAGATTTTGCTCACGTCCCACATCCATACCCACAGCCACACCACAACCACGGCCACCACTAGATCGGCTACCCAAAGTCGCAAACAGAGAGTGAGGCATGAGAGAGAGAGGGACGAACGGATGGTGAGAGAAAAATCCAAGAAAGAGAGCGATCGATCTTACCGTTGATGGCCAAAATCAATTTAAGCAAAAAAAATTAAAGAAAGAAGTGAGGAATAACATAAGCAGATCAATTTATGGTGCCCTGTGCTATAATTGTCCTCAAATCTGTGTAGTTTAGTAGTATATCTATTCTTCTCTCTACACTAATATGTTTATTTCTGTACTAAAACTACTTTTGACCCTCTATGTTCGGGGTGGATCAGTCAAATAATATCTATTGCAACTTGTAGCCAAGCAAAGAGGCGAGAAGATAAAAAGATGACACGGGCAGTGTAGCTGACAGGTTATTCAATTGAAACTGTATAAGCAAAATGAACTCCTTACCTTTTTAACTAGCTAAATTGAAGGCGTATTGGCAGTTGTGAATACCATTAAGGTATAGCAAAACACATGTTTTAAGCTGTTATTGGTAGTTGTCAAATGTTATACCATTATGTTATAGCAATACTCAAATGTTTTAACTTCAAACTGGGGTAGTACTTGGGATGGAACTTGAAGACCTTAAGACTCCTGTACTGACAATTACCTTGACTTTGAAAACACCTTCATTGCCAACACAAATTAAGGAGACAAAGGATCACATTGCCAACACATATTCCTCACTTCTCTCTTTAATTTTTTTTTTTTTTTTCTTAAATTGATTTTGGCCATCAACGGTAAGATCGATCGCTCTCTCTCTTGGATTTTTCTCTCACCATCCATTCGTCCCTCTCTCTCTTGGATTTTTCTCTCACCATCCATTCGTCCCTCTCTCTCTCATGCCTCACTCTCTGTTTGCGACTTTGGGTAGCCGATCTAGTGGTGGTCGTGGTTGTGGTGTGGCTGTGGGTATGGATGTGGGACGTGAACAAAATCTAATCAGAGCCATGGTGGGTTTGGGTTTTGGTTTTGTGAATTTTTTTTGGGTTTGAGTGTTGTGAATTTTCTGGGTTTGTCACTTGTTTATTGTGATGAAGGTGTGTTTTCAGTTTTGGTTTGCTGTGTGGGTGTGGTGTAAAGTTTTTTGTCTGGTTGAGTTAAACAAGCCTTTAGTTTAAGTGTCTAACCCCAATTAAGTGTGTGTTAACATTTTAAATGAGGTGGCACGTTTTTTACCATTGATACTCTCCATTTTAAATCCTCACCATGTACTGGAGCCTCTCCATTTCAAAGGGAAATGGAGAGGATCCGGATCCTATATGTAGGATGACACTATAGCAGGCAGGTATAATTTTTTTTATTACTTTATTCTCTCTCCCTCTTTCACTTTCTCTTCTTCTCTCACTTTGACTCTCTCCGTGTGACTTTGTCCTCACTCCCTCTCTCACATCTCTCTCCTATTCAAGACTTGCCATCGGAGCTGCTTGGGTCATTTTGCATGGAGTTCATCATAGGGAGTGTGGGTCGTGGCGAGGTCATGCATGGAGATCAGTGTGGCAAGGTGGGTTTTGATTTTGGGTGGGTTCCCATGGGGTTTTGATCAACATGGGTTCCGCGAAGATCGGGGTTTTGATTGACGTGCATGGAGATCAGGTTTTGATTGCGTGGGTTTCATTCCGATGGGGTTTTGATCGAGTGGGTTCCGTGGAGATCAGGTTTTGATTGGCATAGGTTCCATTCCAATGGAGTTTTGATCGCATGGGTTCTATGGAGATTAGATTTTGATCACCAAAATAATGGGTTTGTTGGTTTTCTGATTTAATGGGTTTGTTGGTTTATGATTTAATGGCTTTCTTCGGTGGGCGTGTGGCGTGGTGGTGGTGATTGGTGGTTTGTTGGGGTTCGGCGACAGTGGCAACTCCGATCACTTTAAAGATTGGCATGGATTGATGGTGGGTTTTCTTCAAATTTTTGTTTTAGGATTGTTGTTGTGATTTGCCAGGGTGGATGGTGGTGTAGCAGTGATTTGGGTCCTTGTTATGGGTGATTGTTGCTGGGCAGAGGACTAGGTAAGTGATTGTTGCTAGGCAGAGGAGGTGGTTATGGTTTGGGTAATTGTTCTGATATGGTGGTACTGATTTGGTTTGGGTAATTGGTTGTGCAGCTGCTGGGCAATAATATTGATATTGAATATTTTGATGATTGGCATGTGGTGGGGGTGGTTGGTTTTGGATGGTGGTTGAGTTGGGGTTCGAGTTTGTACACGGTGGAGAGAGAGAGAGAGAGAGACAGAGAGAGAGAGACAGAGAGACAGAGGGAGGGGGGGAGGAAAAGAGACAGAAATTACTCAAATTAGATAGAAAATATTATTTTTTGGGTTATATAGTTTATTGTGTAGATATATTATTTTAATGTGTTGTATAGGAAAATAAAAGTTAAGATGTTGGGTGTTTTGTAAAATGATATGGTATAATTGATAAAGTATGTTTTGAAATGGTAAAATAGAATTTTTTGAAGAAACCAAAAGTGAATGCTCTAACTGATTGGGCATGGGAGAACTTTTCAGTCCATTATTAATTATTTCAATATTAATAAATTTAAATATTTTTTAATTAGAAATTTCTAAATCTATTAATAGTTGGACATTTTTGTACATGCATCCGTGCAACTGTTCCTAACTTTATCCAATAAGATTTTGGCAAACAATTAATTTTAAATTAATTTGTTATTGGTCCAATTAAAACTAATTGATTATAATCTCATGCGATTTAGCCTTAATTAGGGCATTATTATTGGTGGTACTAAAAAGCCATATTAATATTTTTACCACCACCAATTACAAAATCGGAGCTCCATTAGTGGAGCCAAAGCCAAAAATTTTGGCTTCTTTGGCTGCGCACTGTAGCTCATAAAAAATAAAAAATAAAAAATATATATATATATCACTATTCAGAATATTTTAATATTTTTATTTTATATTCTTTTTTTTATTTCTCCTCCTTTCCCATTTATCCCATCAGAGGCCTTATCAGTACTCAAGTGGTTCACTCTGATCAACGTTATCCTGCCAAGGGGTTACCTCCCCATTAATGCGGCCAGGGGGGTTAGTTGAGTGCATTAAATGCGAGGGTGACAGCTTACTTTGGGGTTAGTCTTTCCCAAAAATCATCCTTGTCAGGCCGAGGATAAGGAGGTCCTCGGCGTGGATTGGGAAAAGAGGCTTTCCCCAATTTAGCCTTGAATAGTCTGTGCTCCTCGACATGGGCCTTGGGCCTGCCACACGATGGGCCGAGACTATCAGGCCCACGGGCCCCACAAATATTTTTACCAGCACCAATTACAAAATTGGAGCTCCATTAGTGGAGCCAAAGCCAAAATTTTTGGCTTCTTTGGTTGCGCACTGTAGCTCGTAAAAATATATATATATATATATATCACTATTCAGAATATTTTTATATTTTTATTTTATATTCTTTTTTTTATTTCTCCTCCTTTCCCATTTTTGTTGTTGCTCCTCTCTCCTCATTCTCCGCAGCCATTTGCTCTTCGTCTCTTCCATCAGACCTCGCTGATCTTGCCAATCTCGCCTGTCCGGCTGCCATGCTCACTACTCACGCCTTCCACCGACCCATCTTGCCTCTAATATTTGGGGAAGATTTTGAGAGTTTTGATTAGATTTTCGATTGTGAATGAAGCTTGAATTTTTATTTTTTTTTTGCTAAGTTGAGGTTTTTTTATGTTGAATTCAATTGGTTTTTGAGAAATATGATGGATTTTGAGTTTTGAAAATTGATCTTTTTTGTAATTTGTATTTTTTTTTTTTTTTAGAAATAATTACAACATGTTGTTAACCCTGCAGCCCGAACTCTTTTCTCCATAAACCCCAAGCATTTTATGCATGAGGAGATACCAATGGACTCACCTGTCTTTATTATTGCATGTGTAAACTGAAAGATATTTTAATTATAAAAAAAAATGATGCGAGCCGCAAATTTAGAAGTTGCAGTGAGAAAAAAAATGAAAGGAAAATGAGCTGCGGAAGAAGAAAAGGACGGAAAGAAGTACATGTTGTATAAATTTTTTAAAGAATATATGGTATAGATTTAACTTGGAAAGGAGAGTGTTGGGTAAATAAATATGATTTTTTAAAGAATATGTGGTGTAGATTTTCCTATCTTTTAATCAATGTGATTGTATTTTTTTTGGACTTTCCAATATCTTTTTATTAGACAGTTACGATTCTGCCCTTAAATTTAGAATTGCAAAATGAAGTCTATAAATGAGCTGGCAATATGGGTTTTTGTGCCACACCCAATTTGTAAATGAATTGTGATAAGACTAGAAGACCTTTAGAATATTTTAATGCATATTCATAAAGAACGTATAGCTATCACGTCCACATCTTCATCATGAATTTATCATTGTAATCACTATCGACATCACCGTTCAATTATTGTAATTAATGGACATAGCTAACATATGGCAGTCGGCAGGAGCTTAAAAGCTTTGTTTACGAGACATTGATAGAAAAAGACAATTTAGATGTAAAGTATTTTTTTTAGAGTTTCAACTTATAGCTGGCTAAGAAATTAATTAATTTTTGGTGTAGGTGAAGATTAAACCACAGATCTTTTATTCAATTATCAAAAACTTTACCAGTTGAACTAACTGAAACTCACTATAAGTAAAGTGTTTTTTTTTTTTTTTTGAGAAAGCACTATAAGTAAAGTGTTTACTGCTAAGTTTACAATATTTTCAATTTTTTACAATAATTATACATGACAAGTTATTAGTTATTATCAATATTATGAATATTATTTTGGACCGTTTCGATTTACTTAATGAAATTGAATATTTCAGTACCAGNAAAAAAAAAAAAAAAAAACAAGCAGATCTAACCCCGTTTCTCACATAATCCAAACACAGAACACAAAACAAATTCCAATTCTTATAAAATAAAGTTGAATCAAAACAAGCATGGTGAACATTGATCGGTGGCAGTGGTGGGACAAGCGAACGTGGTAGAGTTGAATAAGAACAAGCATGGTGAACCTCGATCGGCAGTGGTAGTGGGACAAGCGGACGAGCGGACATGGTAGTGCATGGTGAACGCCGATCTCCGATGGCATGGTGAACCTCGATCTCCGACAGCATGGTGAACGCCGATCTCCGAGTCTTTCTCCTCTCTCTCTCTATCTCTCTCTCTCTCTCTCTCTCTCTCTCTCTCTTTTCTCTGATGTGAAGAGCAAATGATGTTGCTCTGGAAGGTTCTTGAGAGAAAAATAAATAAAAGAAGAGGGATAGAGACACGTGTGTGGAGAGAATGAAATGAAAGAATAAAAAATAATATAAAGAATAAAAAATCCTAATTGAGAAATTCCACTACAATATTTTCACAATAAATTTTAAGTAACAAATTGTTATTAGTTAATATTAGCGAGAAAAAAAAAATAATTTAGTGGTGAGTTCAAATTAGAACTAGTAACAACTTTCCACATAAATTTTATGGTGAAAGTATTGCGAAAAATGTTGTAAATATAACACTTTTCATTAAAAAATATAATTTTTGGAAATAAATATAGGAAGAATAAATGATGATAAAGAATGAATAAAGAATGAATGAAGAAATAATATTTAAATGAGATAGAAAATGGGATAGAAAATCTGTTGGAAGTATATTTGAAAAAGTGGATAGGCAAAAGCTAAATGTCACTGTTCATTAGCTAAACAGTACAAAAACTTGGCTATTCTGCTGGAGATGCTCTAAGAGCATTCTTATCAAGAATGTTACAATTTTAAGCATTTAACACTTCAAAAATCTACTTTATTTATTATACCATTCTACTTTAAAATACATCAAATATCAAAACTTCTATATTTTTTACCATTTCATTTAAATAATATAAAATACTCATTAAAATAATAATAAAACAACTTAACACAAACAACCAGCCAACCACCTCACTAATATGAGAATAAAAAACTATTTTTTTACAATTCAGCTACAGTGAGCAGTGAGCTTGTATTAATACAAGCTCACTGTGCAAGTATGCCAAAAATTTTACAATTTGAAAGTTTTGATAGAGTTACTTTTTTGGTGTTTTGATGCTAAAATTTAGCATATACCCCTTTTAGCATTCTTAATAAGGATGCTCTAAGTAAAGTGTTAAGTTTACAATATTTTCAATTTTTTACAATAACTATACATGACAGGTTATTAGTTATTATCAATATTATGAATATTGTTTCGATGAGAGGAGAACAGAGGAAGAAAAGCAATACTTCAGGCCATATGAACTCCGGCACGGCGACGCGGAAGGCTGCACTGGGAGATGGTCCGATGGAAGACAGATCAAGTGAAATAAATGAGCCAATAATTAGGGAAGAAGATGTTATGGAAGTTACACAACCAAGGGCTACAACGGGTGAAAATTCTAAATCATTACAGCTACAAAGGGAAGCCGAGAATCAAGGGGATTATTTTGAGAAAAAAATAAATGAGATTGATTCGGACTTAATGAAATTTGAATTGAAGAAGGACTCAAGAAATAGATGTGCAGTTAATAAGGAAACAGTTGTTGACTTGGAGGGTGAAACCGAAAATTGTGGGGATATGCAAAATATACTCTCACGTGGATTGGCGGCTAGTGAGAAACTTATAGAAAATAATAATCACGTGACAGAGGAGGAAGTAATCCCTAGAATGCATGTAACTCACGTGCTTGGAGAAACAAAGGAGGCAACGGCAATTAGCAACCCAACGTGGAAAAGAATACCAAGAAAGAAGCAAGCATCACCCATGTAGCTACTCCTCTAAGAACTTTGAAGCGCTCAGGTGCTGAATTCTTTGAAGCCGAGTTACCTAGGAAGAAAAAACAGGTTTCTTAGGATGTTCAAGAAACAACAATTAAATTGGCGGGGCTGAAAACCAGTCCCGCCTGGAGCCATGGATATCCTAAAATAAAGTTGAATCAGAACAAGCAAATATGAAAAAAAAAAAAAAAAAAACAAGCAGATCTAACCCCGTTTCTCACATAATCCAAACACAGAACACAAAACAAATTCCAATTCTTATAAAATAAAGTTGAATCAAAACAAGCATGGTGAACATTGATCGGTGGCAGTGGTGGGACAAGCGAACGTGGTAGAGTTGAATAAGAACAAGCATGGTGAACCTCGATCGGCAGTGGTAGTGGGACAAGCGGACGAGCGGACATGGTAGTGCATGGTGAACGCCGATCTCCGATGGCATGGTGAACCTCGATCTCCGACAGCATGGTGAACGCCGATCTCCGAGTCTTTCTCCTCTCTCTCTCTATCTCTCTCTCTCTCTCTCTCTCTCTCTCTCTTTTCTCTGATGTGAAGAGCAAATGATGTTGCTCTGGAAGGTTCTTAAGCGATATGATTACAGTATTCCAGCGCAAGATTTAGTTTTTGAACATGTTTCACTGTGGGTGCAAGTGCATGACATCCCAATCAAATATTTGAGTCAGGAGATTGCTGAGAATCTTTGTGAAGCAGCAGGGAGAGTTAGCAAAGAACCAAACTTAGTGGAGGTGGACCGAGGAAATGTCATGAGAATTAGAGTAAGAGTTGACATAACCCTTCCTCTCTGCAGGGGGAAAATCTTCACACTTGAAAATGGATCGAAAGGATGGGCATCTTTTAAGTATGAGCGCCTTCCAAATGTATGCTATTGGTGTGGCCAGCTAGATCACTTTGATAGAGATTGTGATCGTTGGATACAGAGTAGTGGTACTCTAACCAAAAAGGATCAAGAATATGGTTCCTGGCTTCGTGCATCTCCATTACCTGCAGTCAATAACTCGCTGGTAGTTGTGCCGGGTTATTACGAAGCAAAAAATAAGGAAATTGAGATGAGAGGAGAACAGAGGAAGAAAAGCAATACTTCAGGCCATATGAACTCCGGCACGGCGACGCGGAAGGCTGCACTGGGAGATGGTCCGATGGAAGACAGATCAAGTGAAATAAATGAGCCAATAATTAGGGAAGAAGATGTTATGGAAGTTACACAACCAAGGGCTACAACGGGTGAAAATTCTAAATCATTACAGCTACAAAGGGAAGCCGAGAATCAAGGGGATTATTTTGAGAAAAAAATAAATGAGATTGATTCGGACTTAATGAAATTTGAATTGAAGAAGGACTCAAGAAATAGATGTGCAGTTAATAAGGAAACAGTTGTTGACTTGGAGGGTGAAACCGAAAATTGTGGGGATATGCAAAATATACTCTCACGTGGATTGGCGGCTAGTGAGAAACTTATAGAAAATAATAATCACGTGACAGAGGAGGAAGTAAACCCTAGAATGCATGTAACTCACGTGCTTGGAGAAACAAAGGAGGCAACGGCAATTAGCAACCCAACGTGGAAAAGAATACCAAGAAAGGAAACAAGCATCACCCATGTAGCTACTCCTCTAAGAACTTTGAAGCGCTCAGGTGCTGAATTCTTTGAAGCCGAGTTACCTAGGAAGAAAAAACAGGTTTCTTAGGATGTTCAAGAAACAACAATTAAATTGGCGGGGGCTGAAAACCAGTCCCGCCTGGAGCCATGGATATCCTAAATTGGAACTATCGTGGGCTTGGAAACCCACAGACAGAGCAAGAGCTTGGAGATTTGATCTAGGCACAAGATCCCTTAGTCATGTTCCTAGCCGAAACATGGCTTGACAAAGCTAGGCTGGAGGAAATTAAGGTGCGGTATAAATTTGAAGGTTTGATTGAAGTTTCGAGAATAGGAAGAGGAGGTGGGGTGGCTATCTTGTGGAAGAAGGAGTGCGATTTTTCCATTGATGCATACTCCCTTAACCATATGGATGGCATAGTGAATAAAGGAAAGGAAGACGAATGGAGATTTACTGGCTTCTACGGAGAGGCGGACACAAGAAATCGACACGAATCTTGGGCAAAGCTAAGAAGATTAAAAAACAAGTACACTCTTCCATGGTTGTGTGCGGAGGATTTTAATGAAATCACAAAGATAGATGAAAAGTTGGGAGGAAGGTTTAGACCATGGAGCCAAATGGAAGCCTTTCGGGATGTGCTTGATGAATGTCAGTTTAAAGATTTGGGTTTTGTGGGAGGGAAATACACATGGTATAAGGGGATGGGAGGAGGTAACACAATTTGGGAAAGTCTTGATCATGCAGTCACCACCACGGATTGGATAGATAAGTTTCCGGCAACAAAGGTGGTACATTTAGAATGTGGTTCTTCTAATCATAAGCCTTTAATTATCCGGCTAAAAGGAATTCAAATAAAGCAGCGTAGACCATGGAGGTTTGAACAGATGTGGCTTGAAGATACAAGATGTAGTGAGGTTGTTGATTTGGCTTGGAGAAGAAACTTTCCAGGAAACCCAATTGCTCAAGTGGAAGGGAAAATAAAGGAGTTTCAAGTGAAATTGAAGCAGTGGGTGTGTCCTTTGGGAGTATTAACCGGCCTTTGAAAGAGAAAAAACAACAATTAAAGCAAGCAGAACAAAGGGCCATTAGAGGTGGGACAATGGAAGCAGTCAACCGTTTGAAATGAGAGATAAATGGTTTACTGATCAAGGAGGAAAAAATGTGGAGACAAAGGGCAAGGGCTTTGTGGCTTAAAGAGGCGGACCAAAACACAAAATTTTTTCACAACCGGGCATCCCACATATACAAGACGAATAGGATTGAGGAGTTGAAAAATGTAGGTGTAGTGTGCACCAGTGAAGAGGAGATATCAAATATTTTGATTGACTACTATCAACAATTATTCACAACGGCCTCACCAACACATGTGGAGGAAGTGCTAAGGGTAATACCTTCTATCATTACAGATGAACAAAATGCCATGCTAGCCGCTGAATTTGTCAAGACTGAAATTGATGAAGCACTACAACAGATGGAACCATTAAAGGCACCTAGCCCCGATGGTTTACCCCCATTGTTTTATCAAAAATTCTGGAGTACTACTGGTGAGGATGTCTCTTCTGCTATCCTAAATTGCTTAAACTCAGGTTTTATTCCTCCCTTCATTAATCGCACTTTCATTACTTTAATCTCCAAAGTAAAAAGCCCTACTATTGTTTCTGAATTTCGCCCTATAACCCTTTGCAATGCCATATATAAATTAGCTTCTAAGGTTATTGCAAATAGACTTAAAAAAGTCTTGCCACATCTGATTTCTAAGTCACAAAGTGCGTTTCAATCCAATAAGGCTATTTTTGATAATATTCTGGTGGCCTTTGAACTATTACATTATATGAAGACTCAAAAATAAAAAATAAAAAGCAGATTTCATGACCTTAAAGCTTGACATGAGTAAAGCATATGATAGAGTGGAATGGCCTTTTTTGATTGAAATCATGAAAAAAAATGGGTTTTTGTGATGCTTGGTTGACCCTCATATATGAATGTATCAATACGGTGTCCTACTCAATCTTGGTTAATGGAGAACCCAAAGGCGAAATCTCTCCTACTAGGAGAATCCGTCAGGGGGACCCATTATCACCATATCTTTTCTTATTGTGCTCCGAGGGGTTGAATAAAATGATCCAACTAGCTACAAGAGACAATCATATTCGGGGTGTTTCCTTATGTAAAAATGGCCCAAAGATTACTAACCTATTTTTTGCAGAAGATACTGTGTTGTTTTACCGAGCAAGGATGGAGGAATTGCAAGTCATTCAACACATTCTAGCATTATATGAAGGGGCATCCAGTCAACAAATAAACCGGGGAAAGACAACCCTTTTCTCTAGCAAAGCAGTGTCCGAGGAAAAGAAGGGAGAAATTATAAATTTCCTATGGGTTCCAGAAATCAAGGAGTATGAAAAATACCTTGGTTTGCCGGCGGTGGTTGGAAAAAATAAAAAGGCTCTCAGTTATATCAAGGAAAGGGTGTGGGCAAAACTTCAAGGGTGGAAAGAAAAGCTTTTATCTCAAGCGGGGAGAGAGATTTTGCTCAAGGCGGTGGTACAAGCTATCCCTACATTTGCAATGAGTTGCTTCAAGTTGCCGGTGGGTTTGTGTAAGGATATTGAAATGCAAATCAAAAAATTTTTGTTTGGTGAACATGGCGGCCAAAGAAAAATTCATTGGAAGAGTTGGGAAGTATTATGTAAACCGAAAGAGAAAGGAGGAATGGGCTTCAAGGATTTGGTTAGATTCAATGAGGCGATGCTTGCTAAACAAATTTGGAGGCTACAAACAGATAAGAATTCTCTTCTGTTTAAGGTTTTCAGCACTAAATATTTCCCTACGAGTTCGGTGTTGGAGGCAAAAAGCAAGAAAGGATCTTATGCTTGGCAAAGTATACTCAAAGCAAGGCATGTAATTGAGAAGGGGATGTTATGGAGGGTTGGTGATGGGTTACAAATTCAGGTATTCAAGGATAGTTGGATTCCTGGCTGTCTCCCTACCAAGGCAGTACCACTCATGCAAGAATGTGAAGATGACTCCACAGTTAGTACGCTTATAGACTAGACAACAATGGACTGGAATGGGCACATGATTGATCAAAAAATTGCTCCCTCTTTGGCTCAGAGAATTAAGGCTATCCCATTATGTAGAACACCACAAGAAGACTGTACTGTATGGCCACAGAGTCGAGACGGAAACTATTCAGTTAAGACCGGATATCTGCTATTATGTGAACTGGAAAATAGGGAGGCTGCCTCGGGTTCAAATAATGCTGATTCAAGGAATTTTTGGAGAGGAATATGGAGCTTACGAATCCCCAATAAGATAAAACATTTTGGTTGGCAAGCTTGCATCGAGTCACTACCAACGTTGGCGAACTTATATCGGCGCAAAGTGGTGGGTTCACCGTTCTGCAGTAACTGTGACAAAGCTTGCAAAACGGCCATCCACGCTCTTTGGGAGTGTGATAAAGTGCTAGGTTGCTAGGGTCACGAGTTTAATAAATTAAGAAGCCAAGAACTGGGTGCGGGTTCCTTTGTTAAGCTGGTGTTCTCTGTAAGGAATCAGGAAGAAAATATGGAGCTGTTCATGGTTGTCACGTGGTTTATATGGAGTAGACGTAACAAAATGCATTTTAACGAGCAACACATGCCACCTGAGAAAATCCTTGATGCAGCAACAGCTTTGCTTGCTAACTTCCATGAGAATCACGACTGCAAACCTGGGAGAAATCTGGTTCGGACTCAGCGCTAGGTTCCACCAGCTGAAGGAATGTATAAGATGAACTATGATGGGGCGTATTTCATGGATGAAGAAAAAGCAGGGATTGGGGTTGTGGTGTGAAATGATGTGGGTCAAGTTATGGGTTCACTAGCAAAAAAAATTGACATGCCTACGACTGTTGAAGTGCTTGAGGCAATGGCAGCAAGGAGAGCAATGTTATTCACGGAGGAGTTGGGCTTGAGGCATGCTATATTTGAAGGAGACTCAGAGTTTGTTGTAAAAGCATTAGTGGGTCACTGTCCAGACCGGTCTAGTATTGATCATATTATAAAAGACTGTAAGTCTTTAAGGAGTTTGTTCCAAACTTGTTCTTTCTCTCATGTTAGGCGGTAGGGCAATAAAGTTGCTCATGCTTTAGCTAGGAGAGCTAGAAAGTCTTTTCCTTTAACTGTTTGGATGGAATCAGTTCCACCAGACATTACTTATCTTGTTTATGTTGATGTAACTTCATAATTTTCCCACATATTAATAAAGTGGACCTTTTTCTTCTCAAAAAAAAAAAAAAAAAGAATATTTCAGTACCAGTCTATTTTGATGTAACATTTTAAGGTGTTTTGGATTCCTAAAAAAAATTAAAATAATATATATATATATATATATTCTTATACAATATAAAATTATCAACCCAAATAGGTAAATCTCAAATAATACATATTATATATTTTTTGATCCAACAAATTATTTATTCATTACAGTACAATCACTTTTTTAGAATATTAAAACATAGATATATACTTTAACAAAAAAAAAAAAAAAAACATAAATATATACATAGATAATGAAAAACTACAACCAAAAATTATGTTGGAGAGATTCAATAAATAAGTTTGAAACTTTCAAACTCTCTTATCTGCTTTTTGAGTTTTGTCCTTTCGAATGCTTTTGTCATGTGGGTGAGGTCAACAAACTAAAAGGCAAACATATAGAAGAAACAAAGCAGAAACCAAGCAAAATCTTAAACAAGGCATAGACTAAAGTCAAAAAATGAAAGAAGAGGCCGAGGGTCTGAGACGAAGCAAAGAAGAAGAAAATAGGGGGCGACCTCTCAGTTGTTTGTGATGGCTGGGTTTGTTCTTCAAGAGATCGGCGGTAGCAACATGCTTTGCAAATGAGTTTCTTAGTTTAAGATTTTTTTTTTTTATTTTTTTTTTTTTTGGGAAACTGGTACTGGCCGTAATGTAATTGACTAGAATTGGCCAAAAGGACCAAAATTGGCTGGAATAAGACTCGAGGTGGAATAGGTGGTATTACCGTTCCGGCCGGAACGAAACGGATTTAATAACATTGATTATTACGGGTTATTATTAGTGAACAAAAAAGTAATTTTAGGAATAAAATTAAATTAGAACTAATAATAGCCTACCACCTATGATTTACTATAAAGATATTATAAAAATGTTGTAAACGTAGCGTTTCTCAATTTATAATAGCAATATTAAAATGAATTTTCTAAAAAGGTGAATATATATCCTTCAATCATCCCTTATAATATTTTCCTCAGGGCTATAGGCAGAAATTTTTGTTTGGAGGGTCAATTTAGTGTGTATTTGGCAAAAATTAAAAAAGTCAATTTAGTTTTCTATACAACTTATTTTTGTTACTATTCATAGGTCCCACAACACTTTTTGATACTATTCATAAATCTCACTGTACTATTTCAACTAAATTTTACCTTTATCTGTCGTACTTTCAGCAAAATAACCAAATCTCAAACTGACCCTTATTATACTAATTTATTAGCTTATACAAACTTTCATAAACATGTACAAACACATACATCTATATACACATATAACTTAATATCCTTCATAGTAAATCCTTAAAATTTTCATTTTTAATATAAATTACCAAATTTTTTAGTGAGTAAAAAATTTCAATTGAACTAATGAAGTATTTAAAGACATAAATAATCTAAAATGGTAACAGACACAAGAATACATTTTACAATTTAAAAAAATAAAATAAAATAAAATAAAAATAAAAATAAAAACCTCTTTAACTACTAGATCAATTGAACAATATTTTTAAAAGCATCATTAGACTAGCTCAAATATTTGGAAGGCTGACTCCCATTTTTGTAGGCTCATACACGTATCTCCGCCCCTGATTTTCCTCTCATTTTTTGTCCAATGTTTTTGATATGAGATTCAAGCACGGTGAATCAGCTCTGTGGAGCCGAATTCCATGACACCGTCAGCTAAGCGTATCCAAGACATGGTCTGGAGTCCATACTCATGGCCCTGGCGGGGTCGATAGTACATCGAACTTGCCAAGCGGTCTGCCCCAGCACGCCAGATGGGGATCGAACTGCTGAAAACCTGGCATAGGACACTGCCAAAGGTTAAGTTATCAGGCCACGACTCCCTGAGCTGGAAGAACGAGACAGCCTTGTCTTTAAACTTGAAATCAAAAAAAAAAAAAAAAAAAAAAAAAAAAACCTCTAGCTATTAAATCAATTGAACAATTTTTTTAAAAGCATCGTTAGACTTACTCAGATATTTGAAAGGCCGAGTCCCATTTTTGTAGGCTCATACACGTATATATCTCCGCCCCTGATTTTTCTCTCATTTTTCGTCCAATGTTTCTGATATGAGATTCAAGCTCGGTGAATCAGCTCTGTGGAGCCGAATTCCATGACACCGTCAGCTAAGCGTATCCAAGACATGGTCTGGAGTCCATACTCATGGCCCTGGTGGGGTCGGTAGTACATCGAACTTGCCAAGCGGTCTGCCCCAGCACGCCAGATGGGGATCGAACTGCTGAAAACCTGGCATAGGACACTGCCAAAGGTTAAGTTATCAGGACAGCCTTGTCTTTAAACTTGAAATCATACATATTGTAGAACCCTTTGACAGGACTCAAAGTGTGCCCTAAAGAAGAATTGGATAGCCCGTCTGACTCCCAGTATATAGCGTAGGTCCACCTCTCGTGGCGGGCCAGATTGAATGCGGCCTCCACTTGCAGTGGAAAGATTTTCTCTTCCTCATCGTTGATACTAAACTTAATTGAGCGCCAGTCCTTTATATTAGACCACTGTAAATGATATTCTTTAGTTTCACTCAATTGATAGAGATGGGGTGGTTCCACTGAAGAAGGATAGGAATAGTTTGGACGGAAGATTGAAGGTATGGAATGACCAAATTCGTAAGCTGGTCTTTCACTAGATGCTGAATTTGTCTTAGACTGTGGGAGGAAATAATGATGTTATGGAATAAGGAGAGAAGTGTTTTGTTTGAGCAGATACGGAGCTTGAACGAGAGTTATCTGGTGGAAAGAAGGATGGAATGGAAGAAGACAAGTGTGGAATTAGCGTTTGATTATATAATGAAGCATCACCACTGCTAACAGACAGAGACTTTGCCGGCGGAAAGATCGAAAATATAGAATAACGTGGAATTTGTTCTTCTCTGTCTGGTGTACTGGGCAGAGACACATCGGCTGGGGCAATATATTCCATCAAATAAGAAGAAAAAGTGGGAAGATTATTGGGACTAAGAGTTCGTTTGGTTGTGTGGATAAAAAATGGAAAGACAGAAAATAAGAAGAAAAAGTGGGACGATGGAGGGACCTAAGGATGGATTGCACAGCAACGACAGTAGCATTATATATAAAAGAAGAACCTGTGGCGGTGGAGTTTATAGGAAACTTACCGTACACGGTTTCTTCCCAATTTGGTACGACTGCAAGAGCCTTCAAAGTTGAAACTCGTTTTCAGTTTCCACCATTTAATAACAAGCGGTAAGGCCCACTAAAACAGTAATAACTTATTGAATGATGACTTTGTTGTTTTCAGAAACCAAATCTTAGAAATTATGACTGAAGTGACTTCTAAAGTCTTTTGTTATTGAGCTTGAGAGTTAAACCTAGAAAAAGAGCAATGCTTATATAGTGGACGTTATAAACTTAAATTCTAAGGGTCATTAAATAGCCCACAGTTCGATTTAGAAATTTGACTGTCCATCGGGCTAATGGGTGGCCCGGCCCGTTATTATTAAGGCCTATGGGTAGCCCACTAGCCCAATGGGTCAGGCCATGGGCTAGTTTTTATGCCCAAGGGTACCCGGTGGGCTAGCCCAGTAGCCCAACCCATTGCCCAACCCGTTGACCTAACCCATTAGCCCAACCTAATAACTCATAATTCATAACAAAAATATATAGGAAGTGTATGAAAGATTGATCTTGAAATATCATAGAGGAATTTCTCAAGAGAACTCCCTCAACCACTAAGATATCTAAAGTAATTGTGCTAAACTTAGTTTACTAAATATATATTTTTCTAGTAGTCTATCAAATTTGAATTAACCATTTGACATTTTTTTATTAAAGATAAAAATTAAAAAAAAAAAAACTATTTAAAGCCTTAATAAATAAAAAATTAAATAGGTTTTCATCAACAAAACAAAAAATTAAATAGATTTGATTGTAAAAAAATTTGTAATTAAGTATTAAATTCTTTAATTCTTTCCTTTAAAAAAAATAGATTGATTATTTCCTTATAAAAAATAATAAAATAATATGCTAACACAAGCCCATGGGTGACCCATTAGGTCCAACCTGATAGCCCAACTCGCTAAAGACAAAATGGGCATTGCCCATGGGCAGGGTCATGGGCTAATGTTTCCTCTTTTGGCCCAGCCCGACCCAGCCCATTAGCTAGTTAATAGCCCATTATGCCAACCCATTGTGCCCATGGGCCAAGTAAAAATGGGACGGGCCGGCCCATTGACGACCCAAATGCAAATGCTTTCTAGTTTTGGTCCATTTTAGTCTAGCTATGGGACCCATTGGTTCACAATAGGTAAATTCCAGAAAACCACCCTAAAGTTTGGGCTAATACCAACTAGATTTAAAACTTTTCAAAAATGACCAACTTGATCCTTAAAAGACAATTTTGTCCCAAACTCTGTTAGCACCATTACTTTAGCCCAAACCCTTCTCCTCTCTCTCTCTCTCTCACCCACACCCACGGCGGCTGAAGACTCCCTCTTTCATGGCCAAAACCCATGTTTTTCCACTACCATCTTCCACTCTTTTCTTAAATCAGTGCCATGGAGACATTTGGCTAGGGATTTTCAAGCTTCACATCACCACCACTGTTATTATTCCATGCCAACAACTCTAATCTGGTGCCAAACGTGTTTGGGTCTTCGTTTCTGGGTTTGGGTCTCTATTTCTAGGTTTGGGTCTTTGTTTGGTTTTGGGTTTGGGTTTGTGTGCCAAACGTCAAGGGAACGTTTGACAAAGACCCATGAGCTCCGCCACCACTATCAAGGACGCCACCACTGGTGACCGCCAATCTCTATCCTCTTTCTTTGTTCTCTCTCTCTCTCTCTCTCTCTCTTTTGGTTTGGGTCTTGGTCAATTTAGGGATTGGGTTTTCTTAAGTGATATAAGGATTTGGTGATTTTTTATTTGGGTTTGAAGGGGGGTTTGGGTATGGTCATTTGTAGATTTGTGGGTATTTTTTGATTTAGGGTTTGTCTCAAAATGGCTTTAATATGGTGATTTTGTTGGTGTGTGCATATGAATCTCTGTGTATGATTGGTGATCTAGGATGATTTTTGGGGTTTTTAGGTTTTGGAATTCATATGGCTATGTGTGTATGTTTGTGTTCTATGACATGCTGCGGCTGTGTAGTGTGATTTGTGCTTAAATCCATGCTCATGTTAGTGTAATCACAGTGAATAGAACTCAAATATCTTAGTATGTAATAAACATTTACTAGAGAAGAGAAAATATGAGAGAAGAGACTGAAGAGAAGGTCTAAGATGAGAAAGAGAAGAGTGAATAGAATGTGAGATAAAAGTAACTGTGCTAAACGGAGTTAAGAATAAAATTGTCTTTTAAGGACCAAGTTGGTCGTTTTTTTTTTAAGTTTTGGACCTAATTGGTATTAGATCAAACTAAGGGTGGTTTAGTGGAATTTACCCTTGATAATAAACAAATGCAATGTTATTCCAAACAAACTCAATTGAAATGCAAATGGTCTAGCAAATCATGTGTGATGAATTAGTTGGATATATACAAGATTCCAAATTCTATATAAATTATAAAGCAGACATCTATTTCATGGGATTACATAGGTATATGAGAGATTTAAGGAGATATGTTTTCCTTTGATGAGGTTGTTGTGAACATGTGTACTGTATTTCCTTGATAGTGGTAATCTAAAAGTTGTCCAATTGATTAGTCGTGGACTTTGTATGAGAAGAGGATTCTTCAATTAACCCCATGATATTTGTGTAGCCTTTTAATGTTTGAAATATTTTTGTTACCTGATATATTAACACTCCTAATGTGGGAATTTTCTTTGATCTAGGAATTTTCCTTAACAGCAACACCCCTTTTATATAGATAGGATAATTTATGATTGTACAACCATGTCAATTGGTTAAATAATGTTATGCACTTAGTAAGATAATCCATATTCACATTCCTATGATGAAAACATTAACCAAAAAAAAAAAAAATTCACAAAATTAATAAGTAACAACTATAGACAGGTAAGGTTAAATTTACATTTGCATTCCCATTAAGTTCATAACAGATATTCAATGACAGCATTGTCAAAGTTATACACATCATTAGTCATTCAAAGCAAGGTATCAACTATTAGTTACAAAAGCTTACACTAATAACTATCAGTCTATGTTAATACAGTCCATAAAATGGAAATAAAAAATTGTCTAAGAACCACCAAGTCCATTGTATATGTAAGTTGTTCACATTATGTCCACTTTGTTCTGCATCACTTAACTAAAAAAATATCTGCATAAAGTTGTCCACTATGCTGTCTATTATGTTGTCAATTGGATTTGCAAAAATAGAAAACACACCATCCAAACCAACACTGACAGCCACCAAAATAACAACAAAAATAATTGTCTAAAAATACTTCCAAATTCCATCAACTTCAAAAGGCAACATAATCAATTTCACTAGGCTCATCATTAGTTAGTGGAGTAAACTCATTCATATTAGCAGTAACAACATTTACACTTTGTTGTGTAGTAGCATCCAAACCAATCTCAACAATATTTTCAATGACATTATTCATCACATTAGCACATGCCCCTACACTAGAGCTTTCCTCAATCCTTGTTTCCTACAAAATTAAGAGAGAATTAGAAACTCAAATACTAAAACACATACAATTACAATTAATAGAAATAAAATTACTATTTACAATCTTGGTACCCTGTATACTACCAATAGTTGAATCTCATTGACAGGTGCATTTGTTATGACCATACCTTTTACAAGTTTGATATTTTATTGTATTTGACCTCCTAGCAACATTCAAACCTGTTGATTGCTCTCCTGGCTCTCTCCTCCTATTTTCCTTGGTCTACCCAGCAACCTACGAAGGATAGGAGGCTCCACATCTTCATCAGCATTAATATCATTTAAATCAGGTAAGGGATGAATGATTTCACCATATGCTTCCAAGTAGGTGAACCTTGTCAAGTATTCATCACAATAAGTTTCTACATTTGCCCTTTTATGCACAATACATGCTGCTGCATGCTTGCATGGAAGCCCACTTACCTTCCAATAACCACAAGCACATGTCTTCATAATCAAATTCACTACAAATGTAGTAAAATCATCAACAACCTGGTACTTATCATCGCTAGCTACTATTACCTTGCAGAACCTCTAATCTTGTTGGATCAAGTCCAATGTTTTCTTTATCTTAGGAGTAACAAAAGAATCCGATGTATTGGCCTTCTCAAACCTTTAATTTAGTCTTCCCATAATCTTGATCTGGATTCCATATAACATGGTAAGAGTTGGTTTAGCTCTATGGTCCCCAACCCATTGATTAAATGATTCTGTCATGTTATTAGTTACATGGTCAACTTTAATTATTGGATCATATGCATGTCTAGCCCACATTTCCTTGGGCTTATTCATCAACCAAACATAGGCTGCTTCATTGTTCACTCCTATACGCTGCATAGCTTTGTTAAACAAAAATTTATTATAAGATTTTGCAACAGCTAAAATTGGAATACTTGCCCAAGAAAGCTAAAATTCAGATTTTTTATAGAACCTTAACCCAACGTTTATAATCAAAACACAAACCAAAGGTATAAGTAACAGACCTTCACCTAATGATTATAATTGAATCACGAACCAAAGGTATAAAGTTTGAACGCCACAAGGAAGAATCCCTGATAAGTTCACAATTCTTGAATAACCAAAAGAAGAGCAAAGCCTCACATTTTCTGATTTTTATTCAATAATCCTCTCTATCACAATGAGTGCATGCTATTTATAAGACATGACTAAAAATATAAAATATAAAAAACGTACTAAATAATAAAACCCTAAATAAAAGTTGATTTGGTTTGAAATTAGCAGATCCAAAATAGGAAAAATAGCTAAAAACGTTCTAAATAATAAAAGCCTAAAATTAAGGTAGATCTGGTCCAAAATTAGATGCTCCAGACTAAGAAAAATATCTATTAATTGATATGGAGCTGGAAAATCAATCAGCCATTAATCCACGTCATAAATCACGCCTAATTAAGCCAAATTAGCCCTCAATAGCTTAGATTAAATTTATTACGCCTTCATCTTCCTTTGGGCCAAGCTTGGAACGTCCTCCGTTAGAATCAGCTCAAATCTCTTGGATCAACCCATTAAGTGCTTCTTTGATCTTCTTGGATCTTACTTTAGTAATAAGCTCAACTGGAACATGCAATGGATCCTTGAATGCTTGTTGATTCTCATCACTATGGCTTGCTCTAGGGAAAACTTGAAAACTTGAGCCATTGCATCAGTTAAACCCTAAGAAATCATAATGACAAAGAAATAATTAACAACTTACCTTTCAAAAATGCTCTTAAGGTACAAGTTCAGATTACAGGTGCTTCTCAGGTACAAGATACATTTGCAGCCACACTTCATTATCAGCTGGCATATAGACTCCAGAATCATGCTTTTGATATAGCTGTACCAGATCTAGCCTAGTCCAATGATGCCCTACTGATTCAAGTTGATCCAGGGATGACACCAATGTGTACATTTGTTCCTAGACAACTAAATAGGGAACAAATGACTTCTCTTTTTCCAGAATCATGGATTACAAGATATGAGATGCTTCATCAAGCAACTAAGCCAATTCAGTCAAACGAGCCTTTCTTTATCAAAAAAGCAAATGGTGAAGTGGAGACAAGATACATAACAGTCCCTCCAGAAAAGAAAGATGTAACAGTCTTTTCGACCCAAATAGCAATGCTCCAGCCGGTTTCATATGTTGGTGAAAATGGTCTTAAAATTAAGGCATTTGGCAAAGATGGAAAGCCTTGTTATGAAGGAAAATCACTTTCTAGCCACATATGGTGGGATGTTTGTAATTGTGCTAACTGCCAAGAAGATGAAGATTTTGAAGAAGATAATTCAAGAAGGGGAGGGTTTGAGGATGAGGATGGATCAATAATAGGATATACACACAAGGGTGGTTGATTGCATCAAAGCATAAAAAGAACCTCTTCAAGGTAGGATTCATTGCAATGTCAAGTCTCTCATACTCAATCTTTGCTATACTGCAAAGGTTGATTTCCAAGACTAGATTAGCATATGCTGGTATTTTCATATAAGACCTAGCATGGTTGCCATAATCCTCGTCTCTTGCTTTTCTCTTTGCATTTTAACCTCCTATGGCTTACTTGAACTCCAAACCTCTCAAGCAGATCATGTTGCATACTAGAATACCTCAAGTCAAGGTAAGCATAAAGTTTGCTCCTTAGCCTTCATTTGGAAGGAGGGAATGGAAAGTCCGTTCCCTTATTTGGGAGTTTAAGTGGGAGTGAATAGAATGATCAGGAGAGAACACTCATTCCTCCCATTTCCATCAAAATCTCAAATTTTTGTTCTCCTTAAATTAGGAGGAATAGGAGGGAATGGATTTTGGTTTAATGAAAATTTTGTTAAAACTCCTAAAATACCCCTTCAATCTCAACCATTTTTACACATCACAAAACCTTTTTTTCTCAACTGGCTATACAAAATAACGTAGCTATCATTCTTGCACTGTTGCTCATGTTGCTGTTGTTGTTCTTCGCTACTACTACTGTTCTCTTCACAATACTGCTGCTGTTTTGTGAGTTTTTTTTATTAACTGCCCCATTGATTCATTATAGATGATTACATGTTACTATTTCACAAGTAGTTTGCTAGTGTATTTTTTGTTTGCCAGTCAACTAGTCTTTCAATTTCTTTCTCTACTAGTATTATTATTATTATATATATATTTTTTTTTGGTCTATCACTCCAATTTGGTGTTGCTAGTTTTCTTTGTCTATTTGTTTGCGAATTTTGTATTTCTACCATGCCACAATTGTTTCTATCATGCCACTTTATGTATTTCTATAATTCAATATTGCTAGTTTTGTTTGTCTATGTCTGCTACTAGTTTTGTTTGTTTATGTCTGCTACTTTTCACTTAGTAAAGAAATAAAATAAAATAATCTGATACTTTTCAAGTTAATTTCTGGTTTAGAAACTAAATATATATTCATCATATTAGGGACACAAAACATACTTTTTGCTTTAAGATAGTCTAACAATGATAATATGATCTCAATTATTTGTAATAGGATTTTTTTATCATTAATATTTAATATCTACACATTATTTTATATGTGTTTTTTGCCCTATTAATTATAACATGAGCAAGATATCAAAGAAGAATGGTGGAGGTCCAAGCAAAGAAGTACAATGTAGTAGTGTTATGGATGATACTTTAGTGGATGCTTTTTTACATCAAGTGATCATGGATGGTAGAGTTAATGGATCTTTTACCTCTAAGGCATATGATGACATAGTGAAAGAATTGATTGAAAATTTTCACATGGAGATTAACAAGGATAAGGTGAAAAATCGATAAAAGACACTGAAAAAGAATTTTCATGAATGCTATGACATTTTTAAAGATTGATTGAGTGGTTTTGGATGGAATGATTCTTTAAATATATAGACAGCTGAACCAGAAGTTTGGGAGCCACTCATAGCAGTAAATTACCCTTTTTTTTTGTGACTTTAATTCATTTATTTTAAAATATCCAAACAAGATTTTTATAATTCCATTCCATTTCATTCCTTTCCCTACTTAATACATTCCATTCTATTCCATTCCATTTCATTCCTTTAATGATCATTCCATTTCATTCTTTTATGAACTCCCAAACAAAGCCCTTAATTTCATAGCAATCCAAGTGGAGGTTGCATTTGAATTTTTGGAGGACCTTATACATGTGTGTTATGAATCATAGGTTTTGATCCTAAATGTAATCTCATCAGGTGTTATAGCAACATAAATCTGCCATGGACATCCGTCACTGGCACAATGTGCAATCACTCTAACTTTATCATTCTTCACCCTAACAAGTTCAAATCCTTCTTGAATTGCAAAATCCCTTAATGCTTCCCTAAACTCATTCACATTAGTAAAAACCATGTCATTTTCTAGCCTTATTGAACCTTCTTCTACAATGAACCTTCTTCCTTGAATAGCCCTATCCACATGAATTTTCTCTATGTCAACATCAGGATCAAACCCATTCTCATGAACTTCTTTAAAGCCATAATCTGAGAGGCCACCATCCTCACCTTCAGAATTTTTCTCAACCATAGACCCATCTACTTCATTCTCACTATCATTGTCAATTTCATCTTCACTTCTAACTCGCCACTCTGAAGCACTAATCTGTAATTCTTCTTCAGAATAATCATACTCTACACCCATAGGAGCAAGAATATCAAAATCCTCAAGAACACTAGCCAATGCCAATAGAATTTCATCAGGAACCTCTTTCCCCTTAACGGCATTAATGTCATGGCTAAAATTAATAGTAGCCCCAACCAAAAGATCTTGCCAAAAAATGTCTCTAAAATTAGGATTTTTAGATAAAGAAGTTGTACCAACGATAGCTTGTTCTTGAGTGGGTTGAGAAGTAGTGCATTGAGGCTCATTAAGCGCAAATGAAACATGAATGTAAATTTTATGACACCCTTAATATCATTATTCACATTCATGATGTCCATTATATTTGGTATTTCACACTTGAAGTTGATGTTTGCACCTATGTTTGCAGGCAAGTCCACGAGTGCAGTCTCTAATATATCTTGACACGTATCCATATATGAAAATTGATTCCTATCAACATTGTGAATGATCAATGTTGTTGGACCATGATGGACAAGCAAAGAAAATAGAGTTGGTGTTGCTGCCATTGATATCTATAAAACAAAGTTAAAAAAAAAAAATAGTAACTAAGATTCAAAGTGGCCTTAAACACACTGGTTTCTTGGCATCAATTAAAATTAAAAAGGAAAAAAAATGAAAACAATAAAACACTCTACAACTATTACATGGATAGTATTTAGATATTTTGCAAAATTTTAGGATCTGAATAAGTTGTTGCATGATATTAGGATTTATTGCATTTGTATTTGCATTTTAGTAAGATAAGGGAATATGTTAGTCATTTGATAGGATTTATTGTGGATATTTCATAATCAAATTTTATTCACCATTAATCAGCACACTTGAATCAAGGATCCATAAATCAAGCAACTACACCAAGCTTGGTAGCCAAAGTCAAATATGTGCTAAATAAAAGAAATGCTTAAATGATATCATTTAGAATAACATTTCATCTAAAAGGTATTCATGATGAATAAACTTTGATTTTGAAATATCCTTAATAAGATTGTAACAGCTAGTGGAGCTCTTTGATTTTTATTAAGATAAATTGTTCCTAAAATGCAAGGGTTATCTTCTATAAAAGTAGTAGTAGTTGTTCATTGGAATAAAATCATCAGAAAAACCATTTTATGCAAAAAAAATCTATTAATGTCAAGGATTCTTTAGTTGATCCTAATTTATTTTTAGTGTTTATTCTTTAATTTCCATAAAGATCAAGTTCTTTACATACAAAAAAAAAAAAAAAAAAAAAAAAAGGAAATTGTAAATGTGATATGAAAGGGAGTAGGGGAATCAGTATAAGGCAGATGAGTGACTGCACAACTGTGACTGACCTGCATTGAAGACAGAGGTGGCCATGCATCAAAGCTTAACTGCCCAAATTTAATTCGAGAATGGAGAAATAAAAGTACTAGTATTAATTCCCAACAGGCCTATTGTGAAGCACCAGTAGGCAATAGCTTCTTTTTAATTTCCATCAATAAACAACATTTTTTATATTCTTCCAGCTAGCAGATAGAGCAGGATATAGAACAATTTTGACAAAGTAGAAGAAAGTAATTGATCAGAACAAACAATTGGTGCCAAAGAAAGTGTATGATTAGGAAAATTGAGAACTTAAAAAATGGATGCGTCAATAAAACTATACCAAAACACAGATAATGACATAATGTGTATATGTTTTAACCAAAATAACATGTAAATCGTGCTTGCATAACAAAGAAACAATTTGTAACTTAAGTTTTTTTTTGTTTTGTTGTTGATAAACTCAATTTGTGACTGTAAGTTCCATTTTGTTTCGATCAGAAAACATTTTTCACATTTGCTAGAGTTTAGTACAATAGAAAACAGTTTAATTAGGTTTTTTTTCTTCAGAATATCACACCTTAAGAAATCACCACAAACCAGTTTCACAATAATAAACTCCTTCTATATTGATTATCACTGACCAATTGTTGACTGACAATTAAACTTTCAAATTTTTTTTTAATTTTTTGGTGGAACCCCCAGTCCAGATGGGCTGAATTGGGTTTAACCAAAGGGTTTGTGCAAACTGATATCATCTCAAATCCATTCAAGTCATCATCTAGACAGCTACACCCAAAACCATAACATCCATAAAAGACAATCCATAGCCACCCAAGTTGCCAAAGAATATAGATATTAGTCAAACAAACAAGAAATTAAGACATCCATGCCAAAGTCATCCACACTAACAATCACATGGATTGTGAGCCACTCACTATTACAGTTTATTAAGCATTCTTCTATAGCCAGCTAGTATCTCTCGTTCTCTAAGGAATTCTTTAGTTCAACACAACAGCCTACTATTCACAAAGGAGAGGAGAGCAAAATATATAAATGAAACCTGAAGAGTTTATTAAAACTATGCAACCCCAATACCCTACCATTAAAGCTCCACTCCTCTTAGCTTCCAAAAACCAAAAATAGAACCCTACACTCCTTTTCTTCCCTATATATATCTTTAGGTCATTTCTTCAGGCCAAGGCCTAGAAACTGGCAGTGAAATCAATAAGGCCTTCCAGTGGGCTCACCGTGAAAAGAAAGCATGGAACTTTTTCTCACAAGATTCAGAGTTTCATGGTTGATCAGAGCTAGAAGACTAGCAAACTCATCCAAGAAATTATCAAACTCATTTCTTTCATTCATCCTACAATTACAAAATCATCTAAAACATATTTGGGAAAGACAAAACAATTAAAATACCCATGTACTGGATCAGCCAAAAGTCAAACAGATAGGCAACATATCAGTTTCTTATCAGGATTATGATACTCATAACATACATAAGCATCTTTCAAAAAACACATTTATCAGCTCATCCATCTGTAGGCCCAGAAACTACAGTAGTGCGAGGACCATTTTCTGTACATTCTTGATGGACAGCAGTAGGTTCCAGCTTGCACAACTTCAAGTCCCTGTAACAAAGATAAGCATATTTTATAGTTTTGAAAAGGAAAAAAAAAAATGCCAATGAGCTCTAGCTCAATTGGCAACTCTTCCACTTGTAAGTTCAAGGTGAATTGTGGGTTGTGAATTCAAGACCCATTAGGTGCAAAATTGCAGCACCAAGGTAAACAGGTAAGTTCATAACCATTTAGAAAACAAACGGTTAGTACCTCAGAACCTGAGCAGCTAAAGAAAGAATAAAAGATCTACAGCAGCCTTTTTTTTTTCCTTTTCCTTTTTCTCTCTCTTTTATACATATCAAAGTAAACACAATCACAGGATTGAGAACAGAGGGGCTAGAACACAATGATTTCATGAAATAAATAAGTAAATAACTCCTAAACCCAATTTAATTTACAGTAGGTTAAGAGTTATACCCCATGTCTTTTGATGGTCAAGGACATTCAAATGAGTCAAAACTCAAAATTGACGTCTTGGGGGCTTAGCGTCTGCCTGACTGACTCGTAGTGGTCTGCCTTTCAAGTCCTACACCAACAAATTTTCAAAGAGAAAAAAAAAATGCCAATGAGCTCTAGCTCAATTGGCAACTCTTCCACTTGTAAGTTCAAGGTGAATTGTGGGTTGTGAATTCAAGACCCATTAGGTGCAAAATTGCAGCACCAAGGTAAACAGGTAAGTTCATAACCATTTAGAAAACAAACGGTTAGTACCTCAGAACCTGAGCAGCTAAAGAAAGAATAAAAGATCTACAGCAGCCTTTTTTTTTTCCTTTTCCTTTTTCTCTCTCTTTTATACATATCAAAGTAAACACAATCACAGGATTGAGAACAGAGGGGCTAGAACACAATGATTTCATGAAATAAATAAGTAAATAACTCCTAAACCCAATTTAATTTACAGTAGGTTAAGAGTTATACCCCATGTCTTTTGATGGTCAAGGACATTCAAATGAGTCAAAACTCAAAATTGACGTCTTGGGGGCTTAGCGTCTGCCTGACTGACTCGTAGTGGTCTGCCTTTCAAGTCCTACACCAACAAATTTTCAAAGAGTAAAATGTAAATAAGTTTGGAAACAAGATATAAACAAGTTATTGTGACATCGCATAGCTGCAGTCACCAAAATCAAATCCAGTCTATGAATGGTGATTCGATTCAGCAGTAAGAAATGAGATCAGACATGTAACACGTATTTGCTATCTACCATATCTTAAAATATTTCAATGATATGTCAAAAATAGCTTCCAAACTCTAAGAGAGTTTCAGTTTTGCAGAATCAATTACACACTAGAATCTGAGAATGCACATTATATAAATATATCACTCATCTACAAAAATATCGTATATTAGTATCAGTTCAATTGAAACATTTTTTAAAATAGCCTACCACATATTAAACAAACTAGTTTGCATCCCCAGAGTTATATGCCCATCAACATTAGTGGCTATCTATATTGATATATCAAGAGTTCTCATTAACCTAGCCTGTATATATTTATCAGATTGATAATATCTGGTTAGTAACAAGATACAATCAAATAATTCATAATTAATATATATACATACACACACACAAGCATAGAGCATGAATTTAATGAATCTTACAACCCCACTCGTGGACTGAACACGAATGAAATTCAGAAAATGTTGACAAAAATTTTGGTTGTAAAATTACTATTTCAGTGAACATCAACTAATCAAGTGCCCTGCATAACCATCATTCAGATGACCAACAGGTAAATTATCATAAAGCAAATACTGGCTACCAAATAATTTTAATTATACACTAAGACTCGTAATGTGGTAAATGTTGTTGAACAATGGACCAAACAGAAAGAAAAGAAACTAAACAATATTGCTAATTAGCAATATTGGCCATTGTAATAATAAATTATTTCTATGAGACTTCTGGTTGTATCAAGTAACTCATAAATAGAAGAAACACACATACATATATGTAACAACATATCTGCCCACAAAATGACATCCTCAGACCAAAAAAGCTTCAATCAAAATCTGGTTGCAACACCTGCCTCACACCAAAAAAGCTTCAAAACCAAATTTTATTCAACTTTAACCAAAATTGGCCTAGTTTCTAGCTCTGATTAAACTTTCTAAAAATAAAAATTGTACCTATTGCACAAAGCCAGTTTTGCGACGCCTAGGAGAGGTGATTGGTAGACCACCTTACCCCCAATTAATGTTTGGAGAGGCTGAAACCAGTACTCAAACATGTGACCTATTGCTTTTGGTGAGAGGCTCTTGCCATCACACCAAACTGTCTAGAAATAATTATTTGGGGCCACAAGCATGTTTTTGAGCTTGAACTCAGTAAAATAATTAAACAAAGAGGAGTTGATCTACCTCCCAAAAAAAGGTATATAATGGAATATGAAAGCCATAAATTTGTCTTTTTTACTTTAAAAACCGTAGTAACAATACCATAAAGAAATAGAACCCATTACCAACTCAAGTAAATAGAATATGATTTACTTACATAGCCATTGAACTGTTGAGCAGCAGCTTCAACTTCCTCAACCGAAGACATGGTAACAAATCCAAACCCTCTGCTTCTTCCAGTTGTCTTGTCATAAATCACCTACCAACAACAACAACAACAACAACTTCAGCACATTTAACCAATTGCGTTTCTTTACTTTCAAACATTCTCTTTTTGTATTGTTTTGGGGGGTTAACAAAACAAAAAAGAAAACCCATATTTCTTTTTCACCACATATACACAGATAGTGTAAAAAAGAAAAGTTGGGAATTTTCATTAGTATAGTACCTCAACCATTTCAACATTTCCAGCACCTTCAAACAAGTCGGTGAGTTGAGCACTGTCCACACTGAAAGGAAGATTACCCACGAGTTTGAGATCAGGTGCAAAGCCAGGCACATCTTCATCACTCAAGAGTAGAGGGAGAGGGTGGAAGAACTAATGGACAAAACCATTGAGATATTCTACTGACAATGAATTTATGGATTAACATCTTATGGCTGAGTCTCAGTATTATCGGACAAAAAAAGAGACTTATTAATAATGAGCTATTCCTTTATTAATAATATTTTCTTCTTACTTATCAAAAAAAAGAGACTCAGCCAGTTTGGGTCCAATCCTGAATTCAAATTGACTCCAATATTTACAAGCACTAGCCTCATTGAACTTCAAACAGTACTGGCACATATGATGATGTATTCATTTTTTTACAAGTTGAGTCACTGAGAATTAATCATGGATAATGAAATCACTATGTAATTGTCATCATCAAAACTGCTGCCATTTTACAGCAAAGCTACATTCAGAATACATAATTACAAACTTGCCAACATTTTCTACAGTGTGAAGGAGCCACAGTTTGGGCCTAGCCTCAGCTAGCAATAAGAAGAGATAAATCTAATATAAACAAATGATAATAAGAAGCGAAATTTCAAATTCAATAATAGGCAGTAATCAGATCCATGTTTGCGAACAAAGAAACCTAATAAGGCTACCTTCATTGAACTGAGTTGATTATAAATTCAATTGGAAAATTGTCAAGAGGAATTACAACCCCGGAACTGAAACAAAGCCACTAACAGATTACATTTCAATTCTAACGACTTATTCCCCTAACAATGAAACTTTTCTCATCATTTAAAAAAAGTTCATGCCTGAATTCTCACCTCAAAACAGCAGAAGAAAAGTGAAGAGACAGGACATTAGGCAGCAACAGTAGCATGTTTTTTCCCTTTTTTGCTCACATGGGACTTCTCCTCACCCTTAATCATTCTAGAGAGAATATCTGCTTGCTTTGTGTTTCCCTCCTGATTAAGACTCTTGATCAGATCCGCACAACTACTCCAATCGGAGGCCCCTCCTTTCTCCATTATTTTACACAATATTGAATATGCATTGAGTGTCTTCCCTGCTGCCAAAAGAGCATCCAAAACCTTGTCATAACTTGAAAAGTCTATGGTATAGTCTCTCTCCAAAGCAAAATCTAACAGCTTAAGAGCAGCAATTGTCTTCCCTTTCTCACAAAGAACAGACAAAAGACTGTCAAAATCAAGTGAGCACCCGTTATGCATAAATAGATCAATGCGTCCCAGGGCTTCTTCAACATGACCTCTCATGAGGAGGGCTTCCAAGATCTTAGCAACCAAATCCATATTTTCCTTCACCCCCTTCTCCACCATACTCTTCATCACCCGGCTTGCAGTTTGCACCCTCCCATCTTCAAATAAGCTCTCCATGACTGACCTGAATAGTGATGAATCTGGAAGATGCCCAGCTTCAATCATGCTATCCAAAGCTGTTTTGGCATCAGCTGGTTCACCTTTATTCAAGGAGCTCTTGATAAGCAATTTGTATGAATCTGCATCTCTAGAGACCCCTCTCCTATCCATAATCTTTAGAATTTCAAAAGCAGAATCAGGATTCCCTTCTTTAGAATGACCACAGAGCAAATTGTTAAAAGCAACTGAATCCAGAACACCCTTCTTCATCAATTGCCGGAAAAAGATTTCCGCTTTCCCTGTCTGCCCATGTTTGCACAGATATTGAATCATTGGGTTATAAGCACTAGGCTCTATATCCAAAGAACTCTGTGGCCTCAAGATGATTTCCTTCTCAATAAGCTTATCCAACAACTTAATGGCCTGATCATAGTCCTCAGCCTTGCAAAAATTCTCAATTAAGACACCATAATGACCAGCCTCTGTGGGTATGCTCAACCGAATCATCGCCTTTAGCACATCAGTAGCCGCATCCAAGTTACTGGACTTGCATTGGCAAGTTAACAATTTCATAAAGATGGAATTATCCTTAGGAGCAATATGCTTCTCAACCATCTCCTTCAATATACTTCGAGCCTCAGGCATTTTCTCTGCATCACAAAGCCCAGGCAACAAGGTGGTGTACGTAACATCATTAGGCTTAATACCAAAAGACTTCATCTCATCGAACAATCTCAACCCATCATCAACTCGCCCAACCGAAACATACCCCTTTACCATGGTAGTATAACTTATAACCGTAGGAGCTATGTTCCTCCCCTTCATCTCTGTAAACAACTTCTCTGCCTCATCCATCATCTTAAACCTATTATACCCATTAATCATAGTATTATAAGTGACCACATCCGGCAAAATCCCTCTACTCTTCATATCCTCATAAAACCTTTTCGCCGTCTCCAACCTCAACGACAAAAAGAACCCCCAAATCATCAAATTGTAAGTATGACGAGTTGGCTCAATCCCTTCATTCAACATGGCATTAAAGTACCTCTTCGCCATCATATACCGCCCACGCCTCATAATCACCTTGAACAAAGCATCATACGACTCCACAGTCCTCTCCACACCCAATTCTTTCATTTTCTGAAAAATCTTAACAGATTCCTGAACAATCCCAGCTTTACCATAGCTCTCAATCATCAAAACAAACAACTCCTCATCCCATTCCACCCCTTTTTCCGGCATATCAAACAGTATGCACCTAGCATGGTTGAGCTTCGAAGCTCTGCCCAAAATCTCAATCATTTTCAAATGGGTGTCACGGTCGTGGCGGACCAACCCGGCCCGCTCGACCCACCTGAAGAACTGGAGCGCGTGCTCCGAGTTCTTAGCACTATGCAACACGTTCCAAACCAACGAATTATCGAACTCGGGCACCAATGCCCGGATCGAGTTCTGTAACCGGGTCGTCCAAGCCCGACTCGCCATCATTCTACATATAACATCCTCTATCTTTTCTGGGTTTCGAAAATTACCTCGTGGGGTTCTCTGAATCACCCTTGGCTCCACATTTTCTTCAGGACCCGGATCTGGGTTTGGTTTTTGATCCACGGAGGAGACAGAGTCGTCGGTGGTAGTGAAGAAGTGGAGGAGACTGAAGGTGGAGGAAGGGTTTAAGGTTCTGGGTATGGTGGGGAAAACCCTGGGGGACCATTGGTAGGGTTTAGATGCAGAAATGTAAGCCATTGAAAGGATTTTGAGAAGTGAGTCTGAAGTGATTCTGTGGTACACGGTAGTGTTCTGGAGTTATAGGAACGAAGATCAGCAGTGACGTTAACTTCGGGCAATCGCAGATCTTCAGAATCGTTTTTTGCTTTTGGGTTGTGGGTTTGATATGGTCTGATTATGGTGGTGGTTTGTGTGTTGCGGTTGTTGTGGGTTGTGGTGCTGCTGCTGCCTGCTGAGTTGTGGTGGTTGTGGGTGAAACGGGAAAGGAGAAGGGGAACGGGAGAGATAGGGTTTTGTGTTTATTGGGTTGGACTTTTAAAAAAAAAAAACTATTGGGCTCAAACAATATCATTAGTTAGGCAACGTTACAAACTAATTTGATTTTTAACAATTTGAATCAAAATGAGTGGATTTTTGGCTTATAAAATTGAGTATATTGGAGTCGAGTTTCCTATTTTGCCAGCATCTAAGTTAGACAGAGAGTCCACGTAGACCCATAAATCAAGTTCATTTTACTCGGTTTCTTTACATAAAATCGAGTTAATTGAAATCGGTTTGGTTTAAAGGAAAAAGAGTTCATTTTACTCGGTTTCTATACATATAAATCAAGTTAATTGAAGTTGTTTTGGTTTAAAGGAAATCGAGTACATTTTACTCGGTTTCTATACATGGAAAAGGAGTATATTGAACTCGAATTCCTTTGCGCCCATCACATGTTCAAAACGCAGATCGCAATCACTCACACAGATCAAAAAAACTCATTCCCTCCCACTCCAGTCTCACTCAAAAACTCTCACTCTCTCACTCATTCCCTCCGTCGCCGTCGCTGTCAGTCTCAGTCTCCTCGCTCCGTCGCCGTCGCCCCCTCTCGCTCCCGTTGCTCCGTCTCTGCCTCGCTCAACATTTCTCTCCCTCAAACACTGAGTCTATCATAAAAGTAAGGACTCTCTTTCTATTCCTTGCAACTGATTATGTTTGCTTTGATTATTTCTTTTTTTTTTTGGGGGTTTATTGGGTATGTTTGATGTGGGTTTCAGTGATGGTTGTTTTGGTGGCTAGGTTTCAGTGGTGGCTGGTGATTTGGGTGTGATTTTGTGGTTGATTTTGGGTGGTTGAGGGTTTAAAACTTGAATTGGTGGCTGACTCTGTGGTGGGTTGAGATTTTGTGGGCTACTACTAGGTTTTGGGTGGTGGTATGGAGGTTGTGGGCTGTGTGGGTCACTTTGGTTTGTGGGTTTTGTAGGTCGATTGATGTGTTGGTTATGGGTTTTGTAGTTAATTTGTGAATCCAAGGTCAACCACAATTTGCAGTGTGCAATGTAATACTTAACACCCCATCAATAAATTTGAAACTTGCAAAAAGCATGGTTAAATTCATTGTCATTAAAAATATTTCACATCTAAAAAGCTAAGACTTTTGCAACATATGAATAGACTTTTTTCAGAGTCCATCTTACTTCAAAATTTTAAAAACATAAATTGGATGATAACAATGACTATTACCTACACAAATATGGAAATTGAGAGAAGAGGCTCCCCAACTTTTTGATTCCTTGCCTGAAAAATCAACAAAAACCTCACCAAGATAAATAAAACCTCTTACCCTTTAAGATATGTAACATAATAGATTTTTTGAAAACTACCCCCAAGATAAATAGGCGATAAAAAAAAGTTATTCCAACTATCACAAATCAAACCTTTCTCTCCCTTCCCCCACCCACCAAATCCTCTCACTCTCTCTTACACACGCACACACAAAAACAAAAACAAATTGCACTACCATCTCCACCATCATATGCTAGAACCCAACAACATTAAGGAATAACACTAACTCAATTGACTCAAGATCTTCCTGTCAATAAAGTGGTTTGCCTTACTTGTGAAGCTCAATTTATATATGTTCTTATAGGAATAACAAATAAAAAGAGATAAAGAAGTTTCAAATGTACCTATAGCAAGAGCATAGTAATAGCAAAGAAAACCTTTGCAATCATTGTCAACCTATAGATCATCAAGTGCAATTGTGTTAGTCACAAATTTATAACGCTCAATCAACATCAATCACAAAAGTTTGCGTATAAAATGCCAACAATACTAACCTCAACCAAATTTGCATATACTCACCTTTAGTAATCTTACAAAAATAGTAATTACAAATTTCATATTCTTTAAAAATTCCAAATCATTCTAGGGGTATGACTTTAAACCCATTCAAATAAGTTATGATGAACAAAAATATTATATACCAACCAGTTATCCATTGAAATCTCTGTTACAAATCTTAAACAAATATATTTTGAAATAATTTATGGTAAAAAGACTACAAACTCATAATTTATGGTAAAATTACTACTATCTTAGGTATCAAACTCATAATCCATTTCATATCCATGATAAAGACCTAAAAGTACTAAATATTCCCAACAATTGATCACAATATTTAGTACTAAATATTCCAAATAATTAATTACAATATTAATTTTTTAAAAAAACTTAGCATATCATCACATTATTTACACTAACAAACAAAACAAATATTCCCATATGTTGTAATAACATACTAATCACAATATTTGGTACTAAATATTCCCAATAATCACAATATTAATTTTTTTTTTTAAAACTTAGCAAATAATTTAATCACAATATTTACACTAACAAAAAAAATCCCAATATGTTGTAATTTAATCACAATATCTAGTACTAAATATTCCCAATAATTAATCATAATATTACTAGTCATTATAGATATCTTTTCTTAAGTAGATTCATGATCTTATATAAATGTGTCCAAATATAAATGTAAATGTGTCCAAAAAAAACTAGCAATATTATGTTCTAAATATTTACACTAGCAATGTGTCTAAAAAAAAAAACTAGCAATGTTTTTACAATACTAACAAATAAATTAATCACAATATTTACACTAACAAATAACAAAAACAAAACTTTTCCTAATGTTCTAAGTATTTCTTTAAAAAAAAAAAACTAGCAAATAATATTGTAAAAACATTACCTAAGAGTGTTTGGGTGAGATGAGTGTAAGTGAGAGACAATTTAGGAAAGGAAATGAGTTTCTGAGAGCTGAGTATAGAGCTTAGTTTCTTAAGAAGGTGTGAGAGACCCCACGGTAAGGAGCAAGCTGGGACCCATGGCAACACGTGGAGGGCTGGGGACCATTCATGAAAATCGAGCCCTCTGGACTCGATTTCGAGCTTAGTACACGTGACCCGTTTAGGCAGTGGGATGAGACTGATGGTGCTGTGAGATGGACTGATGGGACTAGGAAATCAAGTTCACTAGACTCGGTTTTTATAAGAAGAAATCGAGTTCACTGAACTCGTTTCTTATACATAGAAATCGAGTTCACTGGACTCGATTTCCATGTATAAAAACCGAGTCCAGTGAACTTGGTTTCTATGTATAAGAAATGAGTCCAACGAACTCGATTTCTTATATACCTAGCTCCTTTGTCCACCTCAGCTACGGGCAAAATAGGAAAATAACAACAGGAAAATCGACTCCTCTGTACTCGAATTGTTAAAAATCAAATTACTTTCAAACGTTGCCTAACTAATGATATTGTTTAGGTTTTGTAGTTATTTTCTAAAAAATCCCTATTGGGTTTTAGAAAAGTATTTGCGTGAATAATTTTTTTTTTTTAGTTTTTTTTTTCAAGTTTATATAATTTTTTTAAAATATTATAATGACATGAAAAATTGTGGGTGCTTAGATGTTTCAGTTGTATATATATAAAATAAAATAAAAATTATATAATAAAAAATTATAAATTTAAAAACATTAAAAAATTATAAATAGTATTATGTTTGTGCCATGTAAGGCTTAATTAAAAAAAATTATATATAAATTTTAAAATATAAATTTTTTGATAATATAATCAAATCTAACAACAAATAAAAAATAGGAAAAATATTTTTAAAAATTAAGTTACATGAAAAATGTATATTATGTAAGTATTCTTTTCTTTTCTTTTCTTTTTTTGCAAAAATAAAAATTAAAAAAGATACTATAAAATATTTTTAAAAATTATGGCAAGTTTTAATGAAACTCAAAAATCATCTGCATCAAATCATGAACAATTTATGCAAAATAGGATTTTGTGTGTGAAGAGAGAGACGATTAAAAAATATTTAAAATTTTGATATTTAAATGAAATAGATAATAAAATAGAAAATTTTAAGGAATGGTTGGTTAAAATAGAAAAATAGTAGTTACTTATTCAGAAATAAACATTAATTTTTGTATATGCTTACATGAAAGCTCTTGAAATTCAAAGTTCAAAGGAAGTGTGAAATGAAATGGCTTGAATGGTTTCAGATGGTGGAAAGTTCCAACATACGAGAAGATAGAATAATAGGGTGGCACATGAGGTAGCGCAAATTGCTAGGAACTGTGGGGAGACACAAATATGGAAGTGGGTAAAGCCACCGATGGTGCAAGTGCAACACCTGCTTCAGCATACACACTCTTTGACTGTACTCAATGTTTTCTCTTAGTTTGAGCTTTTCTCCTATTGTATTTGTGCCACATGTTTCAGTTTTCTCATAAATAGGTACACAGCCTGCAACAAGTTTGCCCTCTACAAGCTCTTGACAAAGAAGGGGCAGAGTTTTGGGTTGTTTAATAAATTCCGCATTTCCTTTTATCAATTTTGTAAGGGCCCATTTTTGACGAGTCCGATATACATAGCCCAAGAAAAAAATAGAAGGCCCTGCTCATATTGGAGCCATTGACACAATCCCTTTAATTTAGCAGATTTAGAACAACCTTGATCTTAATCAAAATGTATTCATTAGTCACATATTAAAAAATCAAAACTGACTACCGCTAATATTTGACGCAATGGTCATTCTACAAGTATAAATATTTGTGAGGTGTGAGGGGCAAAGATCGAGGTTTAAGCCTCTAAGAGAAAAATTCACACATATATATACTTAGATTAATCTAAAGACGTACGTATTATAAGAGAAATGATTCATATATCAAATGTATAAAATAATTATTGCTACATACGATAGGAATTCCAATTAGCTTAAATAATAAAGTATTTTGCAACGTGATTATAAATAGAACCTTCAAAACCTATGATATATATGTGTATATATATATGTGTGTGTGTATATAACTTGGACTACAAAATCATGATGTGAAGTGGTGACAATGGATGCACCATGTCTAGTCCATAGATTTAGGAAATCATTCAAGTTCTGCTGCTCATGCTAGGAACTTTAAGCAAATTGAAAAATTCATTGGAAATATATTTCTACAACTGTATAATATCAGATGAGGACATGAATGTTTAGACAGCTTTTATTTTGTTGTAATATAATGATTTCAAAATCGTCCATCTTAATCTCCATTTTTCTTCTCTACAATACCTAAATTAAGTTTTACTAACATTTATCTTCTTTAACAGTTTTCAATCAGAAAACTTTGTACGATGCGTACAAAAAGCGGACAAAAAATGTTGAGGTTGACATAGAAGAATATAACAGAATGAAAGAAGCCGATCCTGAGTTCTACCGTGATGCTTCAAGTCTCCAATATGGGAAGGTACAGTACCATTGAAGAAATGCAATGCTTCCTGTGGTGTATCTGGTTTATATTAGGGTCCTTTACATTAGACATGTGAGACTCAGAGGTCTTTGAGTCTAGCTATGAAGGCTTTTCTTAACTCTCTCTTGCCTTCTCCAACTTATAAGGACTCTATTTATAGACAATACAACATGCATAATACATATCAGAAAAGTAGGAGCCTTCCTTATGGATTTACAAATGTCAATAATAAGGGTAGGGGTCTGGCTTTTGAAGAGTCTTTGGCAGATAAGGATCTGCCACCATCTTAATTCATATGTCAGGATAAGCTGCTGAAGAGGTAAGGCCTGCTTGGAGCTGGTCAACAAGTGTCATGCTACGTAAGGGCCTATGTAAAGGAGTGGATTACCCCGGATATGCTTCTGACAAAGGGATAGATAGGGAACAGTAAAAGATAAAGGATCACGTCTAAAGACGTTTCTAGGACCTTTTTTTTTTTTTTTTCAATATTTAATCCCATCCATCTCTTCCTTCGAACCATTCTTCATCAACATCATCTAGATCATGATTATGATAGTGAGGGTCATCATATCCCACAAGAAGATTAAACATTTCCCAATGATCTTCATGTGGCCATTGTTGTCTGCAAATATCTGGATTAGTTGGTACTATTTCAAGGAGGATTCCTTTATTAAGAGATTCAGCCATTGTGAGTGCACGATAACAGGATACCCAATGAACATCCGAATGTATATGGAGAGTACCATCTGAATTAGTAACCCAATGCACTTCTAAAGGGTGGAGAATTCCACCTGCCCGGATATTATTTTTGAAATTGAACTTGGCTACTAGACATGCTGGAGTGGTAATGAAGTTCTAAAAGCTTCAATGCACCACTTTTATCTCCACAGGCGCACCAAAGACCTCAAAGGAAAAGATTGATAGGATGGTGAAGGAACTCAAAGTTCGGGACGAGAAGCGCAAGTCATTTAGCAGGAGGAAATTCCATGAAGAGAAGGATATTGACTCAATCAATGACCGTAATGGGCATTTCAACAAGAAGATTGAACGAGCCTTTGGTAGATCCACGCTGGAGATCAAAAACAGTCTTGAGCGAGGAACTGCGTTGCCTGACTAAGGTGATTGCCTAGAGTAATGAACTGTGTTTTGATGATGTTGTCTACTTGTACAACCCATCTATCAAATGGAGTTAATGCCCTTGACTGAAATGTGGGAAATTTGATTCTCCAAAATTTACTAATGGAGGATGGATGGTAACGACCATTATCGTTCTTCCACTAGCCTGTTGCCATAGCATGATATATTGATATGCATTGTGTGGAAGTAAAGTGATTGTGCAAAATTTTCGAATGAATTTTTAAATTTGTGTTCAAGTTACTTGTTGACGATGAAACAGCTACAGGACTAGTTAAATTTTTACTATCCTTTGTTGCAGCAAGTTGCAACATCCTCCCTGAAGAGGTAGCTTATATATATTCCTATCATCTATCTCGTCCACATAGAAAGATGTCATATTTGCTGGATACATGAGATGATTATTGCCCCAACATAATGCCAAATTTGCAAATTTTAATACAAGGCCTCGTCATTGACCAAGTTGAATGCACCTATTTCTATGTGGAAAATTGATGGTATAGTAATAACTAATATCAAATTTTGGTCAATTTAGAAGAAAGATTAACGTCCAATCCTGAATTAACAAGGGGGTTGATCCCTAAAATGTTGTTATTCAAGCAGTAACCTTTAGAATGGTTTCAGAATCCAGGCAAAAGAGGGGCAGCGATTTGCCAATGTGACGGGAAAATAGATGATTTTAGAAGCATCTACTTCAAAATACAAATTATTTCAGAAGCTATCATAGCCGTATTGCCCAATGCCTATGCCTTTATTGCTAAGACATAGTTCTTACTTACCCCCGTGAAAGAATTTATTGAAGCAAAGGGCACTGCAATTGCCCTACAAACAAGTTGGGTTGAATGGTAGCTCTCAAAGTTTGGTATTGACAATTTACTCATAGTACTTCAAGGAAACTTACCATTGAAATTATATGGTTCAAAAATGTAACAAAATTGAACCTTATAATTTAAAAATGGGTAAATAAATTTTAAAAAGTAAAAATTAGAATTAGTAATTGAATTAAAATTTACAAGACACAAGTTAAGTGGTGTTATAATTCCTAACTATAGGATTTAAATCTTAGCATAGGAAGAAAATATTTTGGTAAAATATTGAAGTGGTCAAGAAGGAAGCACTTTGACAAACAAAACTTTGAACCATACACTTGAGATCAAAGGCACAAGAGGGGGACCCTTGTCAGCTTGAATTTTGACCCATCTGAGTCTGAGGAGAGAGAGGACCACTCTCTCCTAAGATTGGGGCCTTGGAAGCAAAGCAAAAGACCCAAAAATTTGTGAAAAGAAGAGACCCATGATTCCCAACTTACATGCCAACTGCTAAGACATAAAAAACTAAACAAAAGGCAAAGCTTTAACTCTCTTTTTTTTTTTTTTTCTTTTTTAACTACCATATTTTGCTTTGGTTACTGTCCTTGATAGATGAATTATATTTATGGGACCTACTAACCTCACCCACCCATGTGATACCACGACATTCAACCCTATGTTACATTAACACGTGGAAAATGCAGAGTTAGCAGCAGGGGCATCGAAAACCCATTCCAGCTTTCATTTTCTTACTTTTGCATTAGCTTAATCCCTCATTGGATGGACCAGAGTCCAAAAGTGAACAGTCACCTTGTGATGCCAGAATGTCAAAGGGACCTTTCCAGAGAGAGAGAAATTAAGACAGAGAGCCTGGTATTTGCACTGCACCCTCTGGCTCGCTCTGAGACTCATTTTTACTTGACCCATTTGGGTGGGCATCTTTGACCCTCTCAACACTTTTCAAGGTGGTCTTGGAAGGATACGTGGCATTTACTATAGGGGAATCTTATACCCTCTAGGTTGAAAAAAACAGGGGAATCTTTGGCCCTCTAGGTAAAAAACTATTTCATTTTGGTTTGTTTTTAGGATTTTATTAATGTGTATTTTAAGGGGATATAGTAATAAATCAATTTTAAAAAAAGTTTATCAAAAATTGAAAATATTTTGACAATTTTATCAATTTTAAATAAAATTTTTTTAAAAATAAATTTGTGTCCGAACCCTTGTTTTTATTTGATACTAAAAGTTTGAAATTTTTTTATGAAAAATGCTAATGAATATTTTTATAGCATTTGTTAATAATTTATTTTTAAAAAAATTTTATAAGAAAAAAATTAATATTTTAACATTTTTTTTTTTTTTTTTTTTCTATCAAGTTTAATTTTGTTTTCAAGATGATATGTCATCTAGTCACGAATATGTATAAAATGATCCATAGAAGCTAGCTATGATAAAGTCTAACAGCAAAGTTCTGATAAACTTTTTTCATGACATTTACACCCATCTTTTTTCTTAGTCGTATTTTTAAAAATGTAGTCAAGTTTAATTGAAACATTTACGCAAAAAACATAATTTTTTTTTTTACATGAATTCAACCCAAGCCAAAGTCACCTTTATTAATCACAGCTAACAATTGAGTCCATGATAACCTTTGCCTCTCAGTAGTTGCAATGTAAAACACCAAAATGACTATGCTAGTTAAAACCCTATCAAACAGTTCCAACTGGATCCATTGCAAAACACCAAAATGACTAGCATTAGCTAAAACCCTATCAAACAGTTCCAACTGTGTCCATATTGCAAAACCACCAAAATGACTAGCATGGCGGTAGCTAGAAGCTTTGCTAGCTAAAACCCTATCAAACAGTTCCAACTGTGTCCATATTGCAAAACACCAAAATAACTAGGCAGCTGTGCAATGCTATGCTACAATATGCCTATCAAACAGTTCCCAACTGGCCCATTGCAAAACACCAAATAAAGTGACTAGGCATGCAATCCATTTGGGTTGCATGATGAACCTTGCCTACACGGGTCTTGCTTCAATCCAAATCATAAAATAACTACTACCATGCGTGTCCTTTCCCTTTGTTAACAGTTGAAGGAAGTTGAAGTAAATTAACCATGTGCACCGTTTTGTCATTCAATAAAATACTAGCCTACATAGACAAAGATAACGGCAAAATTCGTTTTCAATTCCCTTGTCCTGTCTGACAATTATAGAATAAAGACACTAATGAAGAAGATTATGGAGACTATTAGAAGATTATGGAGTAAGAAAAATAGAGAGAGAGAGAGAGTAGAACACAGATTTAAAAAGAAGCAACATCACCCACTAATCATGAACAATAATACAGGATCCAAAGCTAACAACAAAAAGATTAAAGTTATAAATAGAAATTAACAAGAAAAAGAAGAAAAAGTCACCATCATCCACATCCTCTCATTACACACAAAGAAACAAATAGAGGGGGGAAGAGGGAAAAGAGAAATGATAACATAATTAAACAATTTTTTTTCTTTTCTTTCAAGATGGGTTTTGTTTTCTCTCTCTAGTTGGTGGGGTTGCTACGGAAGGATCCCAAAGCTTTAATTGCTGCTGCTCTCAATATGTACTGGTGATAAGCTGCGGCTGCTAGTGCTCCAACAAATGGACCAACCCAGAAGATCCACTGCAAATTACAAAAAAAAAAAATAATAATAATAATTAATTATTGTTAGTAACTTCTAAAAATTGTGTGTCACAACCACAAAATTCAAAGTCATGCTAGCAAATTAACACTTGTGTAATGTGTGTGCTTGACATGTTGATGTATGGAAAAAGTATTAAGTTACATACATGCTCATCCCAAACTTTTTCGTTGTTGTAGATCACAGCAGCACCAAAACTCCTAGCTGGGTTAATACCAGTACCAGTGATGGGGATGGTGGCCAGGTGCACCATGAACACAGCAAACCCAATAGGAAGTGGAGCCAAAACCTACACAAGTCACAAACACATAAAAATTTTGTGAGTACAAAGTTATCAACTTTTTAACCCAAAAACATTAGCAACCACAAATTTAAGCATGTATTTATAAAAGTAAAAGAGTTACATACAGGCACGTGTGAGTCGCGTGCGCTTCTCTTTGGGTCAGTGGCTGAGAAAACAGTGTAGACAAGTACAAAGGTGCCAATGATCTCAGCACCCAAAGCTGTGCCCTTGTTGTAACCAGAAGCCACAAGGTTAGCACCCCCACCATTAGCGTCGTAGTAGGACTTCATGAAAGCCTTAACCAACCCAACACCACAGATAGCTCCCAAGCACTGTGCAATCATGTAAGACACAGCCCTAATGAGAGACACCTTGCGAGCCAAGAAAAGCCCAAACGTCACAGCTGGGTTGATATGGCCACCTACATAAAACACCAGCAAAACAAAAAAATCCCATCAGCAAAATTACCCCAAAGAGTAAAAACAACAAAAGGATAGCAATAAAAATTGGTTCTTTTTCAAGTGTAGATACAAAATCCATGTAAAACAACGAAAGGGTAGCTATAAAAATCGATTCTTTTTCAAGCGCAGCTAAAAAAAAAGAAAAGAGTTATAACACAAAGAAAATACAAAACCCTTCAACAAAATAGAGCAGAAGAAGTAAAAAAAGCAAAAGGGTAGCTATAAAAATTGGTTCTTTGGGGGTTTTTAGTGTTTATACCAGAGATTCCAGCAGTGCAGTAGACAAGGATGAAGATCATGCCACCAAAGGCCCATGCAATACCCAAGAGACCAACACCACCACAGGGGTCTGTAGTTTTCTTGTACCCAATAACAGTGGCTACTGTGATGTAGAGGAAGAGAAGGGTGGCTATGAACTCAGCTATGAGAGCTCTGTAAAAAGACCATAGCTTGATCTCTGCATAGTCGATCAGTGGTGCTGGTGGTGGGTCCACGTAGTCCTTGCGGCCTTGTCCTTCTTCACTCACTTCCTTTGACATCTTTCACACACCCTACCAAAAAAACAAGAGTCTTTTTTTGTTTCTCTGTAAGAAAACTCTGCGTGTGTGTGTTTGTGTGTCTCTCAAAAACTTTGTTTGTGAGCTGAGGGAAGTGATCAGTGTTTTTAAATAGTGGAGAGAAGGGTAGGGAAATGGTGCATTTTATGGATAAGCCAAGGGTATTTTTGGAATAAAATGTGGTTTATTAAATATATAATAAATTTGTGGGGGGGGAGGGGGCCAGGTCTTATATGTTTTTGGAAATATGAAAGAGAGGGATTAAGATTTTAAGAGTGGGTGACAGCCGTTCTTGGATTAAAATTCAGTCATGAGGTGTTATTGATAGATAAAAAATAATATATATATATATATATAAATAAAAAGTGTTATCCTCTTATTCCCATGAAAAAGAAAAAAGAGGAAAAAAAAAGTATTATCTTCTCTTGAAGAAATAATTAAATTCAAAGTCACTCTATTTGTATATAATCTTCTTCTTTTCTTTCTTTTTTTTTCTTTTTTTTTTTTACAATGCTTACCTAATTTTTGTTGTTAATAATAAGAGAGAATAGGATTTAAACTCTAATTATACTCAAATAAGAAGGAAAAAAAAAGGCTTTTGAGTTACAAATCGGCACATACATACTTGCCTAAAGTTAACTTAGTAACCAATTTCACAATTTATAAAATGCTAGTCAAGATTAAACTATAAAAATTTGAATTTAAACAATTGATTAATAATATGATTATTGATATTTAATCATTTTGAAATTTTGTAAGCATGGAGAATGCACGAAAATAATATAATCCAATAGATAATTTATTAAAATTTACATTTAATTAAAAAAATATTAAATAAATTTATACTATATGTAACTTGAACTTAACATTTTATATACATTAGTCAATACAACTATATGGTTGAATCTAATTAAGAAATCTAAACCATAATGGATTATATATTATTATTGAGACAGAATTAGGTAGTTCGACATTAGGTTCCTAATTAAAATTAAAATTCGCAAACAAAATTATATTGAGAACAAAACAAAAATAATATGCATCATTTTTAAGAATAATTAAAATTTTATATTAAAATTTAATTAGTGAATATACACACTGTATTTTTTTTTTATATATATATATACACTTGAATACACACTGCATATTCATTGTATTACATGCAAGAAAGTGTGATGTACGAGAGAGAGAGAGAGAGAGGCGTGGGAAAAAGTGGTACAGCGAGACCATGTGAGGGCTAATCATCTCTGATGTGGGTTGGCCTTGGATGGGTCTACAGCCTCATGCGTCAGCCTGGCATCCAAAACAAAAGCCACGCTTTACCCAACGGTTATTTCTTGTCTTTTTTCACTTTTTTCCTGCCTTCTCTTTTAGGGCAGCCACCTTTTTTTAATATCCCTTTTGTAATGGGACCCTACGTACGTAGAAATTTTTTTTTTTTTTGGGTGAAAAGATAAGCAAATATTTTTTTGGTAATTAAAAAAAAAAAAAAAAAAAAACTTGCTTGCTAGCATGTGCTTGTGGGGTTTGTTTGTTCATTATGAAGATGGCAAAATATGAATGGAACTCATTATGTTCCCTTCAAATGCCTTAAAAGCAACTCATTTATAGTTCTAACTCATAACTTCTTCCCCCTTGACTCCAAGTGTAAGTTTGGGGAACCAAATGGGGTGTCTATATCAAGTATATATGAGAATAATTTTTTTAGATAATTTTAATTTATGATATCCGCACTTGATGATTACTTTTTATCACCAAACTAAGATACTAATTAAGTTTTTGATGTAGGCTTAGAAGTAAACCTCAGATTTGTTATTCGATGACAAAAAAATTACCAATTAAACTAACTATAAGTCACATATGAGAATGGTTAGTATAAACTTTCTTGTAAGTTATAACTATTATTGATTTTTGAGGTCTCTTTATCTTATTGGGGGAGGTGTTAATGTGAGCAAGCATTTTCCTTCAAAGAATGATAATGGCATAACATTTTAAAATGAACATTAATTGATAATTGTTTTTTATCATCGGATTAAGATACTAATTGAGTTTTTGATGTAGGATTAGAATTAAACCTCAAATTGGTTATTCAATGACAAAAAAAATTACCAATTAAACTAACTAGAAGTCACATATGAGAATGGTTAGTATAAAATTCATTGTAAGTTGTAACTATTATTGATTTTTGTGGCCTCCTTATCTTATGGGGAGAGGTGTTGATGTGAGCAAGCATTTTCCTTCAAAGAATGATAATGGCATAACATTTTAAAATGAACATTAATTGAGAGGATAAGGCTTTAAGAGCATGTTTGGATGTGCTCATTAAACTAAAAAGGGTTGTGACCATTCATTCAAAATACAATTATTTAAATGTTGCAAATAATTTGATAGACAACTCATCATTATGAATGACTCTATTATAAGCCATCATCATATTTTTTCTGGAGTAATCTCATAATGTATTTGGAATAGATATCCTACCAATAATTCTTGAGTCTTTTGGCTAAATATTGTCAAAATTAAAACATTTTTGCATTATAGGTACTGTTTGAAGTTTTTTGGCAAAATGAGGAGAGAGGTTGAATTTCGGCAACAGCATTGCCGAAATTCAAGAAAAAGGAGGAGAGAGAATGAGAAAATACGAGGAGAGAGAAAAACTTGAATTACGGCAATGGTATTGCCGTAATTCCTCTGCCCAATCTGCCCGGGTTTGTGCGTGTGAGGAGTGCAATGTGTGAGTGCCCAAAAAAAAAAAAAATCCCACAATTTCGGCAATACCATTGCCGAAATTGTGGGGAAATTTTTTTTTTTTTATTTGTGGCGGGGAAATTTTTTTTTTTTATTTTATTTGTGGCAATGGTATTTCGGCAATACCATTGCCACAATTGTGGGGAAACTTTTTTTTTTTTTTTAATTTGTGGCAATGGTATTTCGGCAATACCATTGCCACAATTGTGGGGNATAAAAAAAAAAAAAATTTCCCCACAATTTCGGCAATGGTATTGCCGAAATTGTGGGATTTTTTTTTTTTGGGGCACTCACACATTGCACTCCTCACACGCACAAACTCGGGCAGATTGGGCAGAGGAATTACGGCAATACCATTGCCGTAATTCAAGTTTTTCTCTCTCCTCGTATTTTCTCATTCTCTCTCCTCTTTTTCTTGAATTTCGGCAACGCTATTGCCGAAATTCAACCTCTCTCCTCATTTTTCCAAAAAACTTCAAACAGTACCTATAATGTAAAAATGTTTTAATTTTGGCAATATTTAGCCAAAAGACTCATAATTCTTAGTGTGCTCCAATTTTATTATATTTTTGTTTTCAATTTCTCATATCCCTCTTTCTAAGTCATGGATATGGTGTCACAATCTCAATAATGTATATATATGAACACCAAGCTAGTACAATAATATAACATTTAATTTAAGAAATCATTTTGAGTGATTTATTTATGTTTATTTGGAATATTGAGTCAACTATACTTACAATTACTTTTACAAAAGGAATTATCTAATAATTTTTTTCCTCACTGGTTGTACTTAGTGCTTACAAACAACTAGTTTAAAGAATCAATAATGATAACCTGTACATAATTACAGAGGATTTGAACTGTACATTGGTCAGTGGAAGACTGAAAGACCATGGTTACCAAAAAATGAAAAAAGTAATCCCAAACATTCTTTCTTTTAATTGTTTAATAGTTGGGATGCCAAAGTTTTTTTAATTTTTAATTTTCTTGTATCTTTTAGTCTGGCTTTTATTGATTGCTTTGTCCTTATCCAACAAGGGCACTATTTCTTTTTTTCTTTTTTTTTGAGATAAAGGGCACTATTTCTCAAGCATGGTGAAATGATGCAGTGCAGATCATGAGCATTGAGAATGGTGTTTTGTCATTCACTTGATTGGTTGGTTTGTTTTTTACCTTCGCATCACTTAACACAAACATACCCATATACTTTCCAACTTCCACCAGAATATTCAATAGTCAATACCACTCATCTTCTTTAAACAAAAATTTTCACATGAGAATAATTTAGAATAAACTAGTTACATCAGATTTTGATTGTCATTATTTAACTGTTGTACCTTAAAGTTTTCTAATGAATTTGAACTACATAATTTTATTGATGAATAAATCATATAGTTGAATTAATTTGCGACCAAGTTGAATCAATTTGCATTAATTTCTTTGCCCAATATAATAAAAACTATTTTTACATTTTATCTCCTTACAATTACAATTGAATAAGATTATTTTAAGATGAGAAGATTTAGAGTAATTATTGATAAATTTACTTTTTCATGTTGGGATTAAAAGAAACATCTATTTGCGTGCGCGCATACACACACACAAAAATCTACATTTATTTTACTTTCATATACCCCAAAACACGAAAAAAGAAAAGAAATTTCTACTTATTTGTATCTCACATGATGGTATTAAAAAAGAAAACCCAATGGGTGCAAAAAATAATACTACCCTCAAATAAATACTATAAAAAAATTAATGAAGAATATAATTCTCTCTCCAGTAAAATAAATGAGAGTCTATAAATGATAAATGTTTAATGAAACAAAGTAAATACAATAATGTTTCTAAAAAAAAAAAAGGTGAATACAATAATCTATTTAAAACATGGAAAATTATTGAATACTATGGGAGTACAATAAATGCATACTCTCTACTTTCACATTAATTGTGGGTCCATTCATGGTGAGACCCACACCTATGTGAGAGAGGGGAATATACATTTATGGTACTCCGGGAGTATTCAATAATTACCCATAAAACACCTTCATTTTTGTTTGAAAAATTGATTTCAGAATTAACATTTTTAATATAGATTAAAATTTATATGAAACATTTACTCCTAAAAAAATAAAAAAACATGAAAATTCAAATGAATATTAACATTTATTTTTTGAAATTCTCACGCTAAATAAATAAATAACTCACATGTTGCAAATGATTGATTAATATAGTACAAATGACGTTGTGTTCTTCTAATTGTACTCTTAAAAAATGGCAAAATGTTAAAAAAAAATGACATTTTTAGAAAATATTTGATACCACTTTCATGGAAAATATAAAAATTTGTGATTTTTTTCCTTTTTCATAAAAATTTTCTAAATATATTTTTTAAATCAATATTTTTAAGATATCCGATATTCGTGAACTTTTTCCTATAAAAAATGGTAAAAAAAAATGATTTAAAAAAAAAATTCTCTAAAAGAAGTAAAAAGGTAAAGCAAGATTAGTAATGCTAAAGATTAAAAAAATCCATAAAAAAAAAAAAGAATATCTTTTTTTTTTTTAGTGGCTTGAAACTGGAATTTGAGTACATTGACCCATATACTAATTTTATAAAGTCAAGTGAGTGAGTGGGAGTTGATAGGGTGGCCTGGCTGTTTAAACATTCTCTTAAATTTTTTTTTTGAGAAACCGCCCCAAGAAGATGGGGGGTAAACATTCTCTTAAATTGGTAGTTTGATCGGGGTAATTCTTAGGTATTCCTTGAATATAAAGAATAGCATTTTTTTCTTTTCACATTTATGGTAGGGTCCGTTCATTTAATATATAGTGAGGTTCACCATAAATGTGAGAAAAAGAAATACCATTTCTCCATACTCCGAAAGTATTTAAAAATTTTTCGTCTGATCGATCGGAGTGGTTTGCTTAATCATGATTGATAGGATCAAAATGTTCTAATCATCGTTCACGTGGATCCAGCTGGCAAGTATCACGGTTAATCTCCTAAAAAAAAAAAAATCACGGTCGATGCTGTAGCACATTCAGTTGGGTCCCACTAATGCCTAATTATTATTATTATCTGCAACATCTCCAAGTCAGCATCCACCTATTCTGATTAGCACCACCACTCCTATCCTATGTGCAATTTATATACAAGGGCCTATTTGGTCTTAGCAAAAAAATAAAAAATAAAAAAAGTATATTCCGTATTTATTTTCAGTTTTTCTTGGGATTTACTGTTTTAAAACTTGTTTAGTTTTGTATTTGTATTTAGTTTTTATTTTTAATATTAAAAAAAATAGAATTTGAATATAAAAATTAAATACAATTTTTTGGCATTTTTATTTTCTAAAAAATGAATATAGTGGCATTTTTGTAAAAACCAAATTTATGGAGCCCACTAAAATTGACTTATCCTATCGAAAAAACACTCTCTCTTAATTGTGTTAAATTTTTCATAGAAAAATATAAAGTGAAAAAAAAAAAAAAGGAAAACTAGACCAGAAGATAATGCCAAACATGATATGGATTCGATAGAGAAAATGAATACAAGATTTAAGAAACAAAAAATGAGTTTAGAAAATGAATCTACCAAATAGGAATGTCCTTTTTTTAGTTGCTGTTTTTTCTATTTTATTTTTTCATTTGAAAATGTTTCCTTTTGAGACAAAAGAAAAAGTTGCTATTATTGTTTTTTTTTTTTTTTTTTCTTTTTTAGCTTTGCAAAATAGCAAATTTTACACATCTACATCCTTTTAAATTGACTAATCGTAACTTTGAGGGTAAGTTTCATATTTATTATTTTAATCTTATAAGTTCATTTTTGTTGAAACAGTTAGTTATTTCTCAATTTCATTAAAAGGTTTGTCCTTAAAGTAGGAATATCGATGATATGTGATATTAATATGAACTTACAAAAACAAATAATAAAAATAAAACTTATATGACCAAAATGACAATTGAGATACTTTAAAAGGGTGTAATTTATATTTTGTATTTTATTAGAAAAAGATTTTAATAGTTATAAAATATTAAAAATATGATTTTTAATAGTTAACATAAATTATAGACAAAATGACTAAACAAGTAACAATGAAAAAAATGTGAACTTACAAGATCAAAATGAAAAAAAATAAAATTACATGACCAAATTGATAACTAACTGTTCAAACTTAGAAAGATATCCGATTATGGTAATTATTCATTATCTTTAAATTAAGATATCTATACGTGGAATTCTAACTCAAATTTCTTATTCAATTGTGGAAACCTAATTGAAACCACTTAGTTACTTCCTTTCTATTTTTAGAAAACTAAGGTTTTATATTAAAAAAGAGTACGTTGCATTAAATAGATGAATTTTTTCTCCTTTAATATTTGTATTGGTTTAAATTTTTGATGTTTAAGAATCAACTTTTTGGTTTTTTTTTTTTTTTTTTGTGTGTGTGTCTTTTCTTATCCAAAAAGATTAGCCAAACGATTTTTCCTTTTAAACTAGGAATCTTGAAATTTAAGTATAATTTGTTTAATGATAATATTAGAAAATGATACCATCAACGTCCTTCTTGATTAATAGTGTAAAATACATATTTGTGTGACAATTCTTTTGCTTGAACGTATTTGTGTGACAGTTGATCTGATTTGAAAACTTGAAATAACACGCATGCATAATTATTATTAACTACAAAATTGTTTACTTTGTCAAAACTACGGGAATAAAAATAAAGTTTATAATTTTTAAATAAAATTCTCACTATGGTCTTTATTTTCTAAGCTCTAAAAAATTAATTATATTAATAAAAAAGGGGTTGAAAAAACCTCTTCTACTATAAGTCATTTAAACAATGAACATTATTTTATTAAAAATTATGTGATCAAAACTACATTAGATGATTACCTTTTATATATACATATATATAAAAACCATATGCATCGGTCATAAGGGATTTTTTTAATGGGAAAATGAATATATTCATTCATCAGAAACAGAGCGAACAGGGAAGCTAGTAGATATAAAGGCTAGTTCTATTACATGTGAAATCCAAATCTTAAGTACAAAAATGGAGTACTCACGGTTTAATACGAGAGTATGTAATTATCACACGATTTTATAATTTTATCAATAAAATAATTTTCTTAAATTCATGTATATGTATCTTTTTTTTTTTTTTAATGGTTCTCATTAATGATCCGACCAATCTCAATTCACTAATTTCAAATTTTCAAAATTTGAGATTTTAAAAACTCTATGAAACATAAATGAGTTGTACTAGGTGGTTCTTTACCTTCACCAAACTTCAAAACAGCTAGGTGTTTCCAGACCCTTCTTTCAAATTCCAACCGTTGGAGGATGGTGAGGGAAAAACCGTGAATGACCGTTAGGCATTTTTAATTTTCGATCAGCCCAAGCCCCAACGGTCATATATTTTGTGTGGCTGTGATTAAAGTTGGTCCCCCCCAATACCCCTAAGTGTACGTTAGCCAATAGGTAAATGGGCCCTACATGGGATCCACATGGGTCCCTTTGGGTCCCACACATTTCACAAAAGAGAGGGACCGTGCTATTTTTTCCAAAGAGAGAGAGAGAGGTTCTTGAGGGTGATGTACAATCTAACAAAAGCATAATTATGATGCTTTCATGAGATGGAAACGTCTTTTAATACATACATTTTTTTTTGTTTTTGTTTGCCTATGACGAAAATGACCTTGACTTTATCCCCTCCTTTCACCAAAGTTTCCTTCAAGTCTAGTTTGTTTCCCGAGAAAACTGCAAACATTATAAAAATAAAAATCATATCAAATCAAATCAAAGTAACAGATCTTGAATTTTCGTTTTTACACGTAGGCACTATCTTGTCATGTCACATGCTGGTATCTAGATGCATCAACTGGTTTAATTCGTCCAAACCGTCTAAGCGGTATCTAGATGCATCAACTAGTTTTGATATTTAATCTTCTCGACAATTCGTAAGCACTGTGGATATGATAAAAAAAAACATACAATTTAATAATTAAATTTTTAAAATTATCATCTAATAAAAACATAAAAAATAAGTTTGAAGAGTTGAATTTGGTAACAAGTTGGCCAATTTTAAAGTGATGGGTTGCATTGAGTGACAGGTTGGCTCAGACCCGACTTGTCGATATACGACTATTTCTAATAACGTTGTTTTTGTAAAAATATGTATAAGTAAAAAAGGTGTGTAAAAATACGTGTTGTGATTTTTAAATAACAGTTTTCATTGTTTAAATACTATTACTAAATAGAGCCTAATATGTGCAACTCTTGTGAAGTTATATAAGATTTAACTTGAACACTCTCTCTCTCATATGAAATTTAATCTTTTTATGATACTTTCTAATATATTCATAAGTATATAATGTCATGTATATGATAATTATAATTTTTTCTTAAAGAAAAAGTTAGAAAGTACTCATAATTTAAGATATGTGTACTTTTGTTCTACAAGAAAGTAGGTTGCTTCCTACGATTTTCTTTAATGATTCATAGGATTTAGAGAAAATACAAATTCTTAAATTTATCTGTAGATGAATTTTTTTTTTTTTTTTAGAGTTTAGTATATAACATATAAAGTATTTTTTTTCCTGCACAATAACTTTTGTCTCCCTAAACGCGTGAAAAAAAAAAAAAAAAAAAAAAAAAAAAAAAAAAAAAAAAAAAGGTAAAGCGGAATTAAGTGCCATCCAAACTGATACCTTAAAGTTGGGTAAAACACAAAAAGAAAAAAAAGAAAAGGTATGTACTTCCTTTTTACTAAAGTAAGCTACTTCCTCAACGTTATCACAATACTATTTGTTATTCTTATCATGTAGCCAAAATGTTAAATGATGAGAACAACTTTGTCTTTTATATTTCTGAATGAGAGGTTTACTCATTCATTCATGCAGGCAATAATAGAGCATGTACATTGTTAATAAAACTTAACCAAGTTTTTTTTTTTTTTTTTTTTGAGAAACCCAACTTTGGTTAANATACTTTCTAATATATTCATAAGTATATAATGTCATGTATATGATAATTATAATTTTTTCTTAAAGAAAAAGTTAGAAAGTACTCATAATTTAAGATATGTGTACTTTTGTTCTACAAGAAAGTAGGTTGCTTCCTACGATTTTCTTTAATGATTCATAGGATTTAGAGAAAATACAAATTCTTAAATTTATCTGTAGATGAATTTTTTTTTTTTTTTTAGAGTTTAGTATATAACATATAACACTAGCTAACTTGTCTAAACCACCAAACCGAAACTATTCAAATTTTCATCTAACCAATTGTTTTTGGAGATTGTTGGGTCGGAAATTTTCAAACCGTTAATGGCGAATTGGTTAAAATTATTTCCTTCAACCCATTGAATCTGACCTATGTACGTTAAGACAATTCATTCCAAATTTACAAGCTAACGCAAACAATATGCTACAATAATTTCAAGTCGCATAATGTTATGTTCAATTTAGTATCACTGCCTTGAGAAAATTGTTAACCATATTTATGTATAGTCGTAAATAAGGTTCAATGTAATTATTATATAGTTTGAATATTATATTGATAATATTGTACATTGTTAATAAAACTTAACCAAGTTTTTTTTTTTTTTTTTTTGAGAAACCCAACTTTGGTTAAGTTAAATGTCCTTACAAAGGGTAACACAGGGCAGCACAGTGAGAAGTTTGTGCATATTAAAAATGCAACATCATTGTACACGAGGAGGATCATATACAGCAATAGCATATCGAAGTTAAAGTACATCCATGGCAGTAGCAATAGTACTGGTTTTGTTTTTCTGATAAAGTTAATATCTGTTTGTGTCCAAAAACATAAACTGGCTCATCTTTTACCCCATTAAAAATACCCATTATTATGTAGTATGCACCTTTACGAGTTACAAATACCCTTTTTGTTGTGGTTCAGTTGGTAAGGCTTTAGCACTTTGCCTAACTCGCTTAAATTTGAGTTCCGTTGCTAATAGTCTTTCATTGATGGACATTCACAAAGATTAACTTTAAGTCTTAATTTGAATGTCCTGCTTGAGAGTTGGTGTAACTTTAGCTAACCTCCATTAAAAGAAGAAGAAGAAGAAGAAGAAGTTTTTGTTGTATTTTTTATTTTTATTTTTATTTTGTGGAGGCCAATTTGCAAATAATCACTTTCCAACTTCTTGGTTGGTTCTAAAAGAATTGGAATATGTCTATGGGACATTTCTTGGGAGAAAGGGATTGAAAAGTCCCCTAATCTTTGAATTTATCTTAGTGGAACTGTGCCAATGAGTGAAGCAAAATCAAAAGTGGGATGTGAAAATTCAAAATTCCCTCACAAGTGGGGTACAAGAAAACAAATTTAGTATGTACAATTGAAGTTGCCAAATAATATAGAAAAATTTAAGGCTCATATTATATACCAGCACTAGTGACATTGATTTTTGATTCCATCACTTGCCTCGACTAGGTTCATTTTCTTTGTCAATCAATCAATCTTTCTCCCCGCTTAATCCAGTCGCCATGCTTGCAAAATCTGTTTGTAACGTAGGAAAATTAGAATTTTATCTCTTATCCTTTGGTCATGTCATAATTTAGTGCATAAATTTTCAATTGCTAAATTTTCAATTACAATTTACCCTTTTGTGCAATTCTCCCTTACAATTTAATATCAAAAACTTTTTAACTAATACATTTAAACGGCTTTAAAGTTTAGATTAAAATAAAATCGTTAAGAAGTCTTTTGGACAAAACTATAAAGATTTCATTTTAGTTAAAACTATAAGAGAGTCAATTGTTATTGGACATCCAAAAGTTTGAATTATAATGATATTGTTAGAATTTTAAAGTTGTGGATTTATATAGTATAAATAGTGAATGGTAGATTCATAAAGGGTTTTATTAGAGTATACCCTTAGGCTATGTGTTAGTAAATTATTTTATAAAAGTTTTTACGGGAAAGTAGAAAAGTGATTATCTTTATTGATAGCATTTTCAATTTCCCATAAAAAGTTTCTTACAATGGATGATTAATATATGTTTTAAGGATATAAATTAATCGGACCTATTTATAAATTATAAAAGGAAATGCTAACGAGTGCTCTTAAGATACTAGTTAATAATCAATTTTAGGAAAGTTTTGATACCACTTTTATGGGAAATGAAAAAAACTGTCAAAATATTAATTACTTTTTTTTTCTATAAAAACTTTATTTAAATAGATTATTAACTAGTGTTCTAAGGGTACTCGTTTGCATTTCCCAATTATAAATAGTAAATTATAGATTTTTTTTCCTTAAAATCTCTAAATATATTTTTTTGAAGGAAAAAGCTCTAAATTTTAAGGTTAGCTTAAAATTGTTTGTAGCTTTAAAATAAAGAGCTCTTAAAAGATCTTTAGAGAAATTGTCATATGTTTGGCAATTTCTGTTAAAACACTTTTCTAGTACTGTATTAATGCAAATACTTAGTATTTGATTATTTACACCAATAAGAGTACAGATAAAATAGATTCTACATTTTTTTACAACTCGTGAAGGTTAAGGTAGTAGATTGTAATTAGCGCAAGTGTGCAATATCACACCACAAAATACTATCACTAAAATTGTTTTTATTATACACCAATCACAACTTATCACTTTAACAATTATGAAAAATGTTATGAAATTTATTGCACGATTAAACTTATTGTATTAGCACATGCAATTGCTAGAACATGTTATATCTTTTTCTGACAATCGTAATCTTTTTGTTTTTTCTCCCTTTATAAGCAGTTGCAAGAATTTGGATTAGTAAAATTATTATCATGCATGACCAATAATGTATCAGTTTTTTTTAGCAAAGCATATATTCAGGCAATAACAAAAAGAAATAATCATTAATCAATATGAAACGTTCTGTTCCTGACACCATATTATTGATTAACTAATTGATCAGAAGGAATATTATTTGATTAGTTATAAATTTTGGAATATCAAAATAAGTGGGTCCATTAATCATTGAGAAGAACAAGCCCTGCATTCAGTGGAATATAGTTGTCCAGTCAATTGTGGCCAAAAACTTGTTTAGCTTAGCTCAACCCATTATTAAATTGGAAAATCTAGAATAAGAAAACACTAAAGAACAAAAATATTTGGCCTGAAGAATACATAATTCTAGAATATTGTAATTTGGTTTCTTGGCTTTGATTTTTGAAAGCTAGGCTTGTGAATTGTGAAGCTAAAATTATATATTTTTTCGTTTACAATATATGATATAGGGATTTAAATAGAATTTTCTTAATAAAACATGTATAAAGACAACCGAGTGAGTGATAACATAGATCACAAGACTATTGTTCAATGATGGGCTAGAAATTGAACTTGTTTGGTTGTGTGACCCATTTTCATTCCAAGGCCATATGTTAAAGCCCAATTACCATAAAAAATCTCATGTTAGACTTGCAAGAGGACCCATATTATTCTATGGTACATTCCATGCCTAATCATTGGATAGTTGTCTCCCAATTGGTACATTCTAGCTATTAGTCCTGCATGTAAATTCACCTTGGTGTTATTTCCTAATCAAATTAACATTTCAACTTATATTCAAACCATGGCTCCATGAAGATATATATAGTATATATATATATATATATATATATATATTTTTCTTAGTCTAAAAGAGAAGGATAGTCAGTAACTTAGGGCTCATCCCAGTTGGGCACCATATAGTTGGGACAAAAAGCTTCTTTCTTCTTAGATGAGCCTCACTTGAGATGCATTCTTTACTAATTTTCTATCCTTATTCCCTAATGTTGAAGATAGATGGTTCAGAATATCATATTATATTGGTTTTTGAGTGCAATCGCACGTGAGTCTATTAAAGTATTTGTCTTTTTGTAGTTGTTACTTTCTAATACAGTGAGACTCAATAAATTTCTCCTTAATGAAAGCGCGATGACACTTGTTAACAAAAGCTTTAATTTTTACGGGCAATAAAATTCATGAATATCATGTGACAATTAATTTCACTTTGGACTCTAGAAGACGTGGTCTATATTTTAATAATAATAGTCCTTCATGGTTCTGGTTGAACATTGCAAGAAGTCCATTGGTGCATATTGGCACCATGGAGTATCTTGGTCGCCACGAAGAGCTAAATAAATTGGTAGGAATGTAGAATTCATTCGTTGCCTGAGGCTTAGGCACAAAAATTACCCAAATTGGAGCCAAATTTCAGCTGTAGAACTCATAGTGGGAATTTGCTAATCCTTAGTGCACAATATTTTCAATCCAAGTATTCATAGTTTCTTGGTTTACTTTTGAAACGTAAAGGATCCATCAAGTAACATGGTGCAACCCATAAATGCAATGGTACCAAAGAGCATGGTTTTAGTATTTTTGGCATTCAACAAACATTTTCAATTTCTAACACTTTACATTCATTGAATTGGAGCAAGATTTGCGTGAAGATAAATTCCCTGTTTTTCCATATGATAATCTATATGATCCAGTTACCCTCATCTTTGGGGATAGGGGGACTTTGTAAAATTGGACCATATATAAGAACATTATACTATCACAGTTTGGCTCTAAATTCTACAACAAGCTTTGAGCCAAATCCTTCTCAAAAAAAAAAATTAATAATAATAATAATAATTTGAGCCCAAATAAAAATGCAACAAGAAAGTAGTGAATTCAATCCTTGCAAGTACAAATAGTATCAATCTGCAAGATGAAAGGATATTGAAATGGGAGATCCCACTCTATACCTAGTTTATTATCATTTCTAGTTAACTAAAAAAGCAATAAGTTCAAAGAAAAAACTAGCTTAATACTAATACCTTCATTAAGGCCATGACAACTTTCTTTTTTTGAGGAAAAAAGCCAAGACAACTTGATACTTCTTTTCTTTTCAGCTTGGTGTGTAACTTACTATGACACATCCGAGCAAATAAATCAATTCCCTCATCCCCTTAGAACGATTACGAGTCTCCATATGGCAGCTATGAGTAAACAACCCAACCCCAACACAAACACTGTGTAAAGTGTGTTAAAGCCAATTGAGCGGTTTTCCTCCTTATAAGACCACCACCCCCTCATGATAGTGAAAATAATGGGAGTTTTGGAACTGCCATTGGTGGAGCCATTGGTTATGTTTGTAGCAGTAGAAGAGGTAGCCATTTGAATTGAAGAAAATGATAACTTCGTGTGAGGGATAGGATGAAGTGATTAGAGGGAATGAGGAGGGTGATTGTGGTTTGAAAGGGTCAGAATAAAAAGCAAGGTTGCAAGGAATTTGTAATTTTGTAATGTGAATTGAAGAAGGGGACTTGATGAGGACATAGATCATAGATAGGTACTGCGTACCATAGCTTGCCATTTTCTGAAATGCAATTGAAGTTTTTTTGTTGCTTGTTAGAACTTGGGCATGGTTTTTAGTGGCTTAATTGGCTAGCAATTTCACTTCTTTTTAGTTGCTACATATAGTAAAGGATACACCTTGCTAGTCCCATAATTATTAGGCTATAATTTTATTACTAAACCAATCAGAAAATACAACTGCTACTAGAGTTTCTTCCTCCAGTGATTAATGATTTTGATCATGTGAAGTTGTGAACAAAAAAAAAAAAAAAAAAAATAATAATAATAATAATTTTGAGCCCAAATAAAAATGCAACAAGAAAGTAGTGAATTCAATCCTTGCAAGTACAAATAATATCAATCTGCAAGATGAAAGGACATTGAAATGGGAGATCCCACTCTATACCTAGTTTATTATCATTTCTAGTTAACTAAAAAAGCAATAAGTTCAAAGAAAAAACTAGCTTAATACTAATACCTTCATTAAGGCCATGACAACTTTCTTTTTTTGAGGAAAAAGGCCATGACAACTTGATACTTCTTTTCTTTTCAGCTTGGTGTGTAACTTACTATGACACATCCGAGCAAATGAATCAATTCCCTCATCCCCTTAGAACGATTACGAGTCTCCATATGGCAGCTAGGAGTAAACAGCCCAACCCCAACACAAACACTGTGTAAAGTGTGTTAAAGCAAATTGAGCGGTTTTCCTCCTTGTAAGACCACCACCCCCTCATGATAGTGAAAATAATGGGAGTTTTGGAACTGCCATTGGTGGAGCCATTGGTTATGTTTGTAGCAGTAGAAGAGGTAGCCATTTGAATTGAAGAAAATGATAACTTCGTGTGAGGGATAGGATGAAGTGATTAGAGGGAATAAGGAGGGTGATTGTGGTTTGAAAGGGTCAGAATAAAAAGCAAGGTTGCAAGGAATTTGTAATTTTGTAATGTGAATTGAAGAAGGGGACTTGATGAGGACATAGATCATAGATAGGTACTGCGTACCATAGCTTGCCATTTTCTGAAATGCAATTGAAGTTTTTTTGTTGCTTGTTAGAACTTGGGCATGGTTTTTAGTGGCTTAATTGGCTAGCAATTTCACTTCTTTTTAGTTGCTACATATAGTAAAGGATACACCTTGCTAGTCCCATAATTATTAGGCTATAATTTTATTACTAAACCAATCAGAAAATACAACTGCTACTAGAGTTTCTTCCTCCAGTGATTAATGATTTTGATCATGTGAAGTTGTGAACACCTCGGGGTTAGGAATTGCCTAGATGGGCTAGAAATTGAACTTGTTTGGTTGTGTGACTAAAAGAAATTCATGATGGACTTGCAAGAGGACCCATATTTTTCTGTGGCACTAATAAATATTAGAAAGTTGTCTCCCAAAACCTCTAGGTAAATTTACCCTGTTATTACTATGAATCCATGAACATATTTTTTTATTTTTAGTCAGAGAAGGAAAACATGGATTTTCTGTTAGCTCAATTGGTACCAATTGAGTTCTAAGCCTATAGTCATCGAGTTTTGGTTTGGATTGGCCTAAGTTGGGAATAAAGCTGAATGCATGATGACCCTGCAGGGTATGTATGAAAGATTGAAAATGGGCACGGGTAGAGGAATTGAAGCTGTGCAGTGTGAACTGAAAAGTGTACCCAAATTCTCTGCCAGAATGGGTTAGCATATGGACCAATCTTTAAAAATGGCTGTGCTCCAAGTTTTGCTCCAATTAGCTAATTAGTAAATACCCCAACTGTCTAATTTAATTTCTTTTGTCTTGGCTTAGATCTATACATCATCTGGTGTGTACATGAGGTGGAGCATGGAAATATCAATTTCCTTTATAGGTCAGGGCTCATCCCAGTTGGGCACCATCTAGTTGGGACTTGGGAACACAATCCATTCCCTAACATTTAAGAATGAAGATAGATGTTTTTGAAAACCATACCATATTGGTTTTAACTTTGAAGGTAGTAAAATTTGTGGCTATGATGTGACAATTGATTCCACTTTGGATTTTTGAAGGCCTGGTCTTTATCTTAATAATATTAATCCTCCTTTTGGGACTCAACTTATGCTTTTGATAAAGTTTTTTCTCCAAACTGATATAGAAGAATTTACTTTTAACACATGTTGTGGCTATTTAAATTATCATCAATTTATCTATATTAACTTAATTGCGTGATAATTAAATCTTTTAAATAAGTAAGTCATGTATTTAAAAATACATTTATAGGGTCATTTTAATTACCAAATGGTAAGATGGTAGAATTTTCCTCCAAATTGGTCTTGAGGAAATTCTGTTCATTTTAGAATTATCATATGACTTTCAACTGGGAGGTAAATGTACTGTCCTGAGAGCAAGACCTATGACATGCAAGAAGTGTCCCCACAAACAGTTAATCAAGTTGATAGGATTCATTTATTGCCTGAGCTTTAGCCACAAGAATTACAGAGTTAGGAACCAAATTTCAGCTGTAGAACTCATTGGTGGGAATTTTGCCAATCCTTAATATACAACATGGCTGTCCAATCCAAAATATTCACAGTTTCTTTTATTTACTTTTGAAATGGAGAGGGCCCATCGAGTAATATGGTGCAAACCATGCAAATGCAATGGTACCAGAGAGCATGGTTTTAGATTTTAAGGCATTCAACAAACATTTTCGAATTCTAATATGATGCATCGCATTTTATTGAATTGGAGCACTATACGTTTGAAGATGAATTCATTGTTCATCCATATGATAATATATGTGATCCAATATTCCAATTACCTTCATCTTGGAGTAAGTTTGATGTAGAGTTAAACTTGGTAAAATTGGACCATATAATTGAGAACATTAAACTACCCCAGTCAAATCCTAGATTCTGCAACAAGCAAGGTTAAATTTGAGCCCAAATAAACACACCAAGAAAGTTGTGAATTCAATCTTTGAAACCAGGTACAAACATGTTCAATCAGCAAGATGAAAGGATATTGAAGCGGGAGAACCCACTCTGTACCTAGTTCATTATCCTATATAGTTAACTAAAAAAAGCAATAAGTTCAAAGGAAAACTTAGTTTAATACTAATACTTATTTTCTTTTCTGCTTGGTATGTAACTTACAACAACACATCCATACAAGTAATGGTACTACCCAGAATTGTCCAGTTACCATCAACCTTGGGAGTAGACTTTGCAAACTTCAGATCCGAGCAAATGAATCTTGACACATATACCCTCTTGTCAAAGGGCAGCTTAACTAAAATGGTAGCCATTAGCTCAACATCAACATTTACTTCCCCACTAGCCAAATCACTTGCAAGAAAACAGTCAGTGAGCCTAAACTCAGCCTTAACTTGCGTCTCTTCGTTGGATTTTTGAACAAAAGATGGAAGTCCTTTGTCAGAGAGGTACTTGTGATCATGATGCAGGTACATAGTTGCATATAGCAAAGGGTAATTTGCAAGCTCCCTTGCATTTCTGAAAGAGAAAACCATGTTGAATGTTGTGGTGGTCTGTGAGTCGGAGATATTGGTAACTGATAGAAAAGAGGTTGAGTCTACTTGGACCTTAGGAATAGGATTGGGATTATAATCAGATCGAAATGTCAACAGGGCAAAAGTAATTATACAACCTAGACATAGTATGCAAAATATGATAGAGTTGATCAAGGCTTGATTCTTGGTGATGGAATTGCTGTTGGTGGAACCATTGATTACGGTTGTAGACGTAGAAGAGGTAGCCATTGGAATTGAAGGAAATGATACCGAGGGTGGGGGATGAGGATGAAGTGGTTAGAGGGGATGAGGATGAGTGTGATAGAAATGGGTCAGAATACATTGCAAGGGTGCAAGAAATTTGTATTGTCCACACTGTGAATGAGGAAGGAGCTTGACATTTTTGGAAATGCAATTAAAGTTGTGTTTTTTGTTGCTTGTTAGAATTTGGGATGGTTTTTAGTAGCTTGTCTGGCAAGCAATTTCACTTCTTTATGGTACATAGTCAAGGATACACCTTGCCAGTACCATAATTATTAGATTATAATTTTATTACTTAACCAATCAGAAAATACAATTGCTACTAGAGTTTGTTCCTCCAGTGATTATTGATTATGGTCATGTGAACACCTCTGGGGTCAAAAAAATTATGCTGGCCCATGAAACAAACAAAGTTCCACATTTTCCTTTTCCTCATTGGTGTGTGAGAAACGTGCCCTGGCATTTTTCTGTATTAAGGCAGATGCGTAAGGTTATAGGACTTGTTAGTTCTAAGTCTTCTCATCTCATGAAATAGGAAAGAATAATATGGGTAGTTCAGCAGAGAGTTATTTCGATTGAACTTCCACCAAACAATATAAAAAACAAATATGGTGCTGGCACATCTTATGAAATTATTTCATTTTTATGGATTTGGATTATTGTTAAATAAAATGGCTCTGGGTGATATTTTTTAATCGGACTTTCATTAAATAAAATTTTCTTCATGAGAAATTGCTTTCACTAATTGGTGGTGATTCCAAACAACCTTTCGGGGGGTGAAGCGTAAGGTTTTCAGGTTGCTCTAGGTGGTGAAGCCACTGAAGCCTACACTGTCCTGTATGCGTATGATACAAGACATGTTGTCGCCTTGCACTTGTTAATTGTTGAATGCCTATGGCTATGTATGCCTTAAGCAACGAGAAAGGTCCATGTGTATGAATGCGTGGAGAAAAACCTTAGGCATGGGATGCAACCATTAGGCATGTCTACATTCTTGACCAGAATCAATATCATATGATCCAACTTTAAGATGCAGATTTTACAATATTACAAAGTGCCATTTCACTCTCCAAATGTAGGTAATTAGTCCCGTAATAGTTGTTACTTCCAATTTGTTTTTCACACTACTCCACACATAATTTGGCTTTCATTAGCGTGGAATAATTAACTTTCCCTTTTAAGTCCCGTCCTCCCAGGATTACTTTAATTCAACTTCAAAGTCTCCCCAATTGGACACTGTCGTTTTCTACTTGGAAATAGAAAGGTGACAACATGCTACCAACAAGTTTTACTTTCAAAAATGTAATACATCAGATTCTATTTCTATTAACAATCCAGCAGATGTCTCATAATCAAATGTACATTCAGAAGTTTACTGATGCACTATAAACCAAGGCTCCAAAGATGTCTTGTACATTTGAAGAGTTAACTGTACAACGTGGTAGTTCTCTAATGACTTCAGTGACTGCAGGATTGATAAAAGAATCAGAAGAAGCTAACCTCAATTGTGAGAATCTAAGCTGTCTACAACAAGGGCTGGTTAATGAGAACTCTCTTCTTTCCACCCTCCATGCTAAATAACCTAACTGGAAATCAAGGAAAAAAAAAATTTAAGCATAATGAAGATTAACTTAAAGAATGGAAATTAAGGCATATATCTTAACATCTGATCAAGGATTGAGATGCAAGGGTTTAACCAATACGCAGGAACTGGATAACCATGTCATGCATGCACAAAACGTGTTAAAATCCAGTGAACCTGGAAAACAAGAAAAGTGCATCAAAAAAGAATGGTGTTACTGATTTTGAACTTCAATGAGTACAAATGGGCTTCAGTATAAAAAGGTATTTGCCAAGTTTGAATACTGACAATGTTATTTTCAGGAACAGTCAAGTAGAATCCTTGAATTGCAATGATAGCCAAGTTAGATGTTACTAGAACAAAAATGCTCAAAGAATGCAATCCCATCCACTCCAACATAGATGTCAAGCATCTGTAACCATAAACATCTACCTGCAGAATAAGGCAGGTAAGCACGTCAGTAATATTAGAGTCTTCTAATGAACATTTACTAGATTAGGAATCTAAGAAATGAACTGGGTACATCTACATGAATGGCAAGAAGTAAATGCATGTTGCAGGGATCATGGTATAATTCCAACACAGTATACTGATAGTAGTAGTATTGTCCATGATAAAATTACAAACTGTGCAAGTATTTTATCTATTTTATCAAGTCATTGATGTTTCATCTCTTAGCAATGACTAGGATTGTTGTATTTCCAAGGAAACATAATACCTTTATTAGGTACATTACATATGTTAGAACTTAGAAGTGAAGATCTGGAAGGAAGTTCATAACCTTAAATGCAGAATGTGTTTATTCTGTCCTAGTATCAATACAATACCTCACTAGGAACAGAGAGCATGGTTAATTTAGAACCATTTAAAGGAACCGTATGAAAAATGAATGTTCATAGAGGACAAATTAAATTACTTCTCTACATCTCCTGATTCGAACTTTGAAGCTGGTACCCACCAAAACTCTCACTAGGAATTTGAAAGGAACCAATTGTTTTAAAGTTCAACATCAAACTTACGAATTTACCTACAGAAAGTTAACCTTCAAAGAGAGAGGATTTGCTTTAAGAACTCACCAACACATAAAATGCACAAAATGTGATCCCCGCTGATGCAGAAGTAATCAGCATATAACTGACTGTATACAGAGATTTATTTAAAGGGATGCCTGACACAAAAATAGACTTATCAGTATAATGGTTTATGAAAGCATACCTAAACTAAAGACAAATTTTCAAATATAGAATTGCTAAAAGACAATGAAGAGCCTGCCAAATCAATCTGTGTAGTAACGTACATGTAGTACTGTCTGATGTTTAAAAGTATTAGCCATTAAAGTGCATACCTATGATGGCAAGGAACAGTCCGAGAACAACTGATGAAATTGAAAACAGGGACCAGTTGTTTAGGCGCCCTTTGTGATCCTGAAAATTATTTGTACAATAAAGAAGACGTCCAAAATGTCATAACAAAAAGTAGAAGACTAAAAAAAAGTTGGAATTTCCTGAAAATTTGATCAATGTGGTAGACAAGACAGCGAAAAAATTGTTTTGAATATAATAGAGAAGAGATAAGCACAATTGATTCCAAGGGTAAGATTTATAGTGTAATCTTTTTAATATTTATATTAATCTCAACAGTTAATGATCTTTCAAGTAATAATGTGTTCCACCACTAAATTTATGTTCTAGGTCCCAAAAGGGTCCTGGATCCTTGTACACCTTGAGGATATGGCACATACTGACATACAGTTGAGGGTTTAGGCAATGCCATCAAGATTGCTCAAATATTTCACCTGTAAGTGAGCAAGAATGTGTCCATATTGAAGTCCAATAATGCAAGTCACAGCTGCTGTTAAGGAGCTGCAAACATTTAAAATGTTTATAAATTAATATCAGTTGAACAATGGACAAAGAAAAGAGCAGTTATTAATGCTAAAGCAAAGATCAGTACTATAAAAAGGACCCAATTATCAACTGTGTTCTTGAATTGGATCATGGGTTGAGGAAAGTGCATGGTAAATATTAATAACAATAAGATATCTATAGTTAACATACTAATAATCAGCAGTGAGATATGAAAAATGCTTGCCAATTAACGAGAGCAAATTATAATCTAGTAGGGGTTGCTTCTAAATTTACTTTTCTTTTATAAGGGGACAACCCAAGTGTCAGCTGTGATGGCTTTGCCCAAAGAATGAATGTTCAAAAATAAGTAGTGAACATGCATAAATAGATTAGCTACAGTGGCAGGTGGTGTAGCAAAACTGCTTGCAAAAGAGGGGAAATCAGCAGTATCATCTATACTAAGCATGCTAAGATGACCTCCTCTTCCAAGGCTCCCTTTCAACCGAACATGTTGATGGTTTATCTTAAGTGAATGAATCACCCAAACAACTCATCATTTGACTAAGCATTCATTAAAGACTTGGGAGATGGTATTCTGAATAAAAATAATTATTTAGATCCACTCATTGATAAATTACCGATTATTCCAAACGCTTAAGTTGTGAAGAAATGATGAATTTGATCATTTAATTAATATACTAACACTCCCCCTTGTGTATGGACCTAGACTCCATAATAAGTGAGACCAAAAAAAGGTTGTACCTAATGCACAAAGCTCACACTTTTTATGGTGTCTTGGAGAGTTCATGGTAAGCAATCTTACCCCCACTTTTTGAATGGAAGGTAGAGTGGAGACAGGGTTCAAACTGAGGTTCATCTATTCTGATACCATGATAAATTATCAATTGTTGTAAAAGCTTGAGTTGTAAGGAACTGGTGAATATTTAATTAATGAATCCTTGATTCTTTTGATAGAAGGGGGTTATAAGTTCTCAGAACATGGACATCAAAGCCTTCAAATGAAGCATATCTGTTCAATTCTTTGTTTATTCAATTCCAACAGCTACTATTTGAATTAAAAAGCCTGAACTTCTGTTAGCTATGACATAAGATAGCAATGACCAACACTGGACACAAAATTTATCTGCCAAACACAAAGACAGCAGGTTGGTGTAAATTGGAAGTGAAACAAACAAAATGTAGGAGCCTAAGAAAGTATGACAGCGAAGAAGGTTTAATTGACCACCTTAAGATACCTTCCGGATCAAAAGGAGCGTGACACCAGGGAGGTGAGCTCTCTGAAACTTGGCCATTGCCAGATATATTGCACTCCTGTAAAATGGATTTGAATTAGTCATCAATGTGTCAAGAATATTGGGAAGCATTCTAATGATAACAAAGTTCAACTTGAATATACCTTCAGGTTTTTGTAACCAGGTTTCATATACAGATGATCAAATCCCAGAATGTAACGGTCGATCATGCCAGCAGAATTGCAGCCAGGTCCAAGATCACCTCTTACACCACATTTCACCTACAATAAAAATTCCAGTCATTTATCAATAAAAAAAAATAAATTCGGTATGTTTCATCTTATCCATCTGGTATTTCAAATCTCAAACCTTGTGGGTTCTATGAATTTAAGGTATAATTAGGGTTAGTCGTTTACTTTCCCTTTGCTTTCACACTGCGTCAACACACACACACACACACAAATTCATGACACCCATTTCATCTAAGCACTTCACACACCATTCCATACTTAAAGCAATATCATCAAGTGGAACAGAGTAATTGAACCATAATAATAAGAAATATGCTGACCGTTGAGAGTGTTCTCACCGTGTAAACATAACTATCATTTGATGAAGGCAATGAAGAGGCTGAGGCTGGTACCATGAACTGCCAATCTGGTACGTATAAAGCATATGATAACCACAAGTATATTGCTGACAGTGAAAACGCAACACACCTACAATTAAGAAAATAAAATTGGGCAAAACACAGGTAGAAACAAGAAATCAAATAATTTTCTGTGTAACTGTGTTAAATAATATGACACATGAAATAAGGAAGAAAACAGCTGAGTGTTTTGAAGAAAATCAAGTGATCTAAATATTCAATAAATGCTATTTTAAGTGGATTTGCAATCTAGATAAGATTAACAGTGGGCAAATGGTATTGGGTAATTCAACCTTTTGGAGTTAAGGTTTTTTGTGCAGTTGGAACCCATCTCCCCTTGTACAAGTAATGAAAATTCATATTGTAAATGCAAATGTGCATTCACAATCATTTTGATGACTCTAACAGAGGTTTTATTTCTTTTCAATTTTTCTCAGTGACATTCAATTCAATGATTTACTCCGGTAATGAGCTATCCCCTACACACATATATTTACCCTTTGTTTTCCCAAAATTTGGTTTAATAATTAGATCAAATATTTGTCTAACCCAGCTTATCAACCTATAAATTGAGGGAGGAGAAAAAATTCTAGGCTTGTATCAAGAAAATAGGAGTGATTACTGAACATTGAAAGTGGAGATTATCATATTTAAAATGAATTTTAATAATAGTGTGAAATAGCCAAAAATTAAGACCTTACCAATGCCAGTAGTAACCTTTGAAAAAACCAACTTCCCTCCATGTCCTATATGGAAGCCATATCTCACATAAAGCCGCAACAACATAGCCAATAGATATCCTCTGGAGAAAATAATAATGAGTTTAGAACAAGGGGATGCAATAAACAGTTGCTTTTCTGCAACTAATTCTACAGCCCAATCACTCTGCCTAAGCAAGCAGCTTCTAAGCTAGTGTGATATGGCCTATCCATGTGATGATCACTTTTTCCTTGGGAAAAGTCAAAGTAAACTCATCAATAAAAAATGCACGAACAAGGAAGAGTACTAGAGGCATGTAGCCATAACTCGCTGAAATGTTTAAGTACTGATTTTGCAGTAAAAATTTTTGAAAAATAATCACATCTTGAATTTGAACGATCATATAAATATATTATCTACTTCACAATATGCTTCTTCCAATCATTCTGATATAAGAAGTGGCTAAAAAAGTTTGAATTGAAATTAAACCATACCTGCAAAATGCCCATCCACCTTATTTTCTCAATGTCAACACCATATGTCAAGGAAGTTACTCCATGCAGATAACCACCTGAAATGAAATGACTCTATATAGTCAATAAAACATAAACAAAAGCATAACTGGCTTCCAACTATGGCACACCTACAAAAGGATCATTAAGATAGACAACTACATAAACCAAGAAGTGAATTCAGCACATCATTGCTATATGGTCCACTACATGGCATACACCCCTTATTTTTCAACTCTGATTTTGTGTCATGTAAAGTACATATCATACGTTGAAAAGAACAATTAACATAATATCTCAAACCCCCAACACATTGCTTTTAGAATTCAGCATGCCCAATAAGCAATGCAAGTTCAAATGGGCCACAATATGAGTAAAGAAAGGGCTTACACAAAAATTTACCTACGATTTTTACCTTGTAAAAAAACACCTAGAAGAAAAAGTTTCGCTGCCCTAAACACTGCCTTCCATGTAGCCTCGACTCTGTTTGTTACTTTCTGCATTTGAAAATGGAAAGCAACCCTTAAATCTTAATCACTAAAAAAATCTGAATGCACTAAATAAACAAGAACCATAAAAATCAAGTAGACCCCTGCATCTGGATGTTTAGAGATATTATGGCCCAAACTCATTGTAGGCATATTTGTAGACTAAGCAAATAATATTTTTTTTTTAATAGATACAATAGGACTTGAACTCCATGATGATTTATTTATTACTTATTTTTATTTTTGATAACATAGAGAACTTTTCTAAAAAAGAGCCCTTTAGACTCGCTTCTAGACAATAAAACCTATTGGCTGCTGACTCTACCCATCAATACCAGTTATCGGTCCTCCAAGGGCATTCACCCCTGATGGGCAATTAACACTAATTGGGTTCTTTTCGATGTAAGTTGGACTCATACCCAAGTCCCTTGCTCGACAACAAGAGACTTAATCAATTAAACAAAAATAACTCTAATCTTACTAGTAGCAACATTTCTTGTAGTGCAAGTAAAGTAACCAATAAACATATTGAAGATGAAAATGAAATAAAAAAGAACAAACTAAATAGTCAAGTTTAATTGGTAGAGAAGTGTATGAGAGTACCTTGTACACAAGTGCAAGAGAAATCCCAGCAACAAATAGAAAGAAAGGCATCACAAAATCAGCCAATTGAAGACCATTCCATGGAGAATGAGTAATTATTGGAAACATAAAGCCTCCATAATCAACTACCATCATCAGCTGCAAAATAAATATACAAAATCAAGCAATGTACTTTTCAAGCTAAAATTAATATTTCAACTACTTTATTAAAAATTACAAAACATATTTCCTAAAAAGGAAAAAAAAAAAGTTTCTTGTGCTACATTTTCTGGGGAACCAAACAGAACCTTAGTCAACAAATACCGTTGACTATTAAAAAAAAAAAAAAAAAACTTGCATTTAAAGCAAAACAAAGATGAACTATTTTGCTATGCTTCAAAAAAAAAAAAAAAAAAAAAAAANGTAGAGGTAGATAATCGGCCATTTTGTATCGGCCGAAAAATCGGAAGCTGTGAGAGAGAGTTTCCGGAAATATCGGGTTTTGTGTAAATTTTGGGTTTTACAGACAGGAAGGCGACATTTTAGTTTTTAGGGGCGTGGAAAATGAATTTGAAATCCTGGGATTTTGGATTCCAGATTCCCGAGCATTTTGATTTCATTTCTTTCGCTGGCTGACTCGGATAGGTGACTAAATTGATTACGTGGCGGAATGGGATTGGCTGGCGGGTGTTAAAGGCCAATCAACGTTGAGAATGTTTCACCTGTGGGTCCTACCTAACAGTATTTGGCTATTTGCTTGCTTTCGGATAACACCAACTAGTCAACTCTTTTTATTTTTATTTTTTGGGCTTCTCTTCACAGCTTTCGACCAGGGGTAGGATTATTAGGTTCAACGTATAGTGAAATTATTGGGAGTGTGACACGTTTTTATTTTTAGACACATATCATCATCTTAATGAGTCTAATACAATAAAAGTATTAGATCCAAACCACCCTTTCAATTAGAGACTAATTACTATTCACAATGGGTGAACCCACAACGGGATAAATCGCTGGTTCAGAGAATTTTTTCAAAGTACTGGTACCAAACTTGTATTGGAGAGCACTCAGTCAAACTCGAGATAGTCATTTTAAGATCGAGTGCTCAACTACTCGGCCAACCTTGGGTTAGCAACTAGTCAACTGAGTCACTGAAGACTCAACTCAACTCAACTCCATGCTACAGAGGACTTTCTCTATTATTTTTAGTTTTTTCTTTTTTAGTAATGTTAAAGATATTTTTTTTTTACTACACTTAATTTTATAAATTTTTACGATTTTAATTCTCAAAAGTAAATTTTTTTTACTGGTTCTCATCTAACTCATTATTATTAATATTATTATTTTAAAAAAAAAAATCTTATAACATACTTATCATACTTCCTTTTAAAATTGTGTTTTGAAAACACAATTTCCGCCAACAATGTAGGTAGGCAAGGGTGTGATAATCATTATTCTTATATTTTATTTATTAATAACAATTTGTCACTTAGCTAGTTGATTTTTTTTTTTTTTTTTCCTCAGTAGCTTCTCAGGCCAATGGAATTTTCTTAATTTCTTATGCTTCTTGCAGTTCAAAAATTCCATCTACCATGTCAGCATTCCATATGCGTGTCCCTTCATCTATCAAACAATCCATTGCAGCTTCCTCCATAAATTCCACATCAAGATGCTACATTTGTTGGGTGTTTTCGTGACAGCCAATAATGTTGCCATATTTTGATAGATTTCCCATTGCCTACCCTCCAACAAGCTCCCTCTAGGACGGCATCACGACCTCTCAAGATGCTTTTCCAAGCATACGATCCTGAAGAGGATTCTTTTGCATCTATTAGAGAACCACGAGGAAAAAACTTCGCCTTGAACACTTTATAAAAGAGAGAGTCCTTATTATGGATAAGACACCACGCTTGCTTTGCTAAAAGGGCATCATTAAAGTGAGCCAAATTACAAAAGCCCAATCCTCCTACCATTTTAGATTTTGTTAATTCACTCCATCGGAGCCAATGAATTTTTCTTCAATCTCCCCTTTGGCCCCACCAATATCTTCTTATCATAGTCTCAATATCATCACAAAGCCTAATAGGAAGTTTAAAGCAACCCATGGCATAGGTAGGAATAGCTTGGGTTACAGATTTAATGGGTACCTCTCTACCGGCTTGTGATAATAACTTGCTCTCCCATTCTTGAAGCTTCCTCCATACCCTCTCTTTTATATAATCAAAGCTCGCATTTTTTCCCCTACCCACAAAAGATGGCAACTCCAAATACTTCTCATAGGATTTAACTTCTTGAAGTTGGAGAAGATTCTTGATATTTGCTTTTGCTGATGTCGACTTGCTAAAAAAGATTGTAGTTTGGCTTTTTTGAAATTTTGCCCCGACAAAGACTCATATTCAGCTAGCAACTTCAAAATATTATTACAATCCTCATAGGTTGCCCAGCAAAAAAGCAAGCTATCATCTACAAAAAACAAGTGGGTTAATTTCGGGCCTCTTTTACATAAGGAAAAACCTTTAAGATCACCAATTCTCTCCGAGTGTTTAATGAAAGCATGTAGACCTTCAGTACAAACGAGGAAAAGGAAAAGAGAGAGGGGATCCTCTTGCCTTATACCTCGTTTGGGATGAATCATTCCCATGGGTTCTCCATTCACCATAATGGAGTATGTCACCGTTTTTACACAACTCATAACAAGAGCCATCCACCTAAGGCAAAAACCCATTCTCTCCATAAGTTTCTCCAAATAAACCCTTTCAACCCTATCATAGGCCTTACTCATATCTAGTTTTAAGGCCATAAATCTATGTCTACCTGAGCTATGGTTCTTCATATGATGGAGAGTTTCAAAGGCAACCATAATATTATCTGAAATAAGCCGATCTTTAGCAAAAGCAGATTGGTGTTTAGTGATTAGGGATGACAGGAATTTCTTTAGTCTATTGATTTGAGCAAATATCTTGTTAAACATTACCTCAAA